>NW_015153414.1:0-11298 GCF_000732505.1 Cyprinodon variegatus | reverse complement strand
TTTTTTGACTGAGCTCTTTTTAAGCATAAAAATCCTTTAACAGAAAATGTCTTCCTGAGCACTTTTATGTTAGACATTAAAGAAAGTCAGAACATTGCCCATCTCCACAACCAGATCACGGCCTGTGACTCCATATTGGAGGTAAGAGCAGAGGTCCTCACAGTTCTCTTTATTGTTAGTGAATCAATATAGAAATATATTCCCAAAAATCTGATAGAAAAGGTGGTATTTATTAAGTGGTTCTGTTTGTGTAAGACCCAAAAGGCTTAGCTAAAATATGTTTTCAGTTCTTGAGTTACATTGCAGAATATAGAGCTTTATTAGGCTGTTTCTTCTTTTTACTCCCCCAGCGTATGGAGGGTATGCTGAGTGGCTTTCAGAGCGACCTCTCCTCCATCAGCAGTGAGATCCAGACCCTGCAGCAGCAGTCAGTCAGTATGAACGTGCGACTGAAGAACAGGCAGGCTGTTCGCAGCCACCTCAGCCAGCTGGTGGATGAGCTGATGGTGCCCGGAGTCATGATCTCGTAAGTTCAACAACATTTACAGGAAAGACTGAAAGCATTATGACAGAGAGGAGGGATCTAACATTCTTCCCTGGTTGTTTTGGTGTAATTATGATATCAACATATTAAATTGATGTCTAAACATGTTACTGAATTAATTAAAAAAATAGGATTAAAATATAGGAAACTGAATCACTATGAAACATCCAACAACAACCTCAGTTTTGCATAACAGCCGTTCAGTCAGATGAAGCTATGTGAGCGAAGGAAAAATCCAGTTGAATTGGGTTGATGATGTTTTCCTGTCGCTGCAGCACCATCATGGAAAGTCCAGTGACGGAGCAGGACTTCCTTGAGCAGCTCCATGAGCTCAACACAAAGATCAACTTTGCCAAAGAGCTGAGCTTTAGAGAGACGTTGGCCTGCTCCGACATCCAGGACATCGTTGATCGCCTCAAGCTCAAGGTAAGTTTGAATCATAAGAGCCTTGTTGCATTATGGTGAGAACTACAAGGTGTTCAGAAACCTAACCTCCACCTTTACAAATCAATGGATTCAGCTTTTCTGTGTTAAAATTCTTTGCTTATTAGTCCTTTCTTTAGATGTTTACTTGCTGGATAATTAAACACTTGTTCCAGTAAAGGTTATTCTATGTAACTTTAACTAATGTGTGAAATAATAGCTTGTATTTATACCAATAAATCCACCACAGTTGGATGTGTTTCCTTCACACGCATTGAATGTGCTGATTTCTCTTCCCCTCAGGCCGTCTCAAAGATCAGAGAGTTTATTCTGCAAAAAATCTACTCCTTCAGGAAACCGATGACAAACTATCAGATCCCACAGAACACTCTGCTGAAATACAGGTGTGTGCTTTTCTACATTATGGTTACTTTTAAAAAGGGCTCATTCCAGTTTTATGTAAGAATTAAACCCTGAAAGCAGCTAAAGTTTAACCAAAGATTGTTTTTTTGTTAGATGTTTTACATTGTATTGCTTTTGTATTCTTAAAACTGAGTGGAAATGACTCAATGTCCTTCTGTTCGTCCTCCTGAAGATTTTTCTACCAGTTTCTTCTGGCTAATGAAAGAACTGTTGCTAAAGAAATCAGGGATGAGTACGTGGACACTATGAGCAAGATTTACTACAGTTACTTCAAGTCCTACAGCGGGCGGCTTCTCAAAGTGCAGGTCGGTGGATCCATCATGAGGCTCTCTCTGTTTTATTGCAGCTTTGTTAAACCACAGGTCCCAGACTGTCAGGATGTGGGAACAGCAGTTGGAGTTTATGCTGAGGATTTCATGTTTATGTAAATTTTTTCTCCTTCAGTATGAGGAGGTAGCGGATAAAGACGACCTGATGGGAGTGGAAGATACAGCAAAGAAAGATATCCTTTCAAATCTGCTCTTTATCACAGATTCTGATCACACTGCATAGTAAAGCTCTGTATTAAAAAACAAATTTTCATAAAAATTGTATATTAAAAAAACATATATTTTTTTTTTAGATTTAATACTTTTAAGGTATTTCATTAAAGGTTTCTTAGATTTTTTGTTGAGATTTTTCTTTTCTAAGGCTATAATAAACAGCCTTTTTGGAAAAACATAAAAGAAAAAGCAGAACAGTCCTGTTGCCTCTATATAATGAGCTCCCAGACATGTAAATATGTGTAAATACTGAAAGACAAACTAGAATCATACACCTGATCGTACAATTTAAGTAAAAATTAGAATAGTGTTATTTAATCAAACTGATATTTGCTGCCTTTTTATTTATTTAGTCACAATGACATCAGCAGTTCACCTGACTGTCCTGCAGTTTTTACAAGTTTTGAGAGACTTGAAATAAGCCTAAAGAGAAGCAGCAGAGACTGAGAGTGTGTGATGTCATGAATGTTCAAAAGGTAAAAAAAAAAAAAAAAAAAACAATTAAAGGAACATTTTGTCATTAATAAAATGAAAGATTTCCCAAATATGTTTTTTGTTTTATGTTGTTTGTTTTCCATGTCTAATCAGGTGGCAGTGTGATTATATTTAGCTAAAAGTAAAAAAAAAAAAAGTAAGGTTCTTTTGATTTCAAAAAAATGTAATGTTGTAAGAACATGCATGTCATGAAGTTATGTAAATGTAAATCCCTTTATTCTCCCACAGTGGGGGAATTTCCTCTCTGCATTTCACCCATCCCCTTGGGGAGCAGTGGGCTGCCATTGTGTGGCCCCTGGGGAAAGTTATTACAAATAAATGTCAGACATAGGACAGCAGCATGTATCCATGCCTTGTTTTACGCTCCTTGACCTTAAGCTGCAGGTTTCTTTTCCAAGCCCTCCTTAAAGAACAGGAACACCATCTTCACTTTGGGCCAGAGGGGGACCATATTGAGTCCTGCAGAGCTGGAAGGGCCCATCCTGGTTCCACATACAGCTCAGAGAGGAGAAAGCAGGGTGAGATAAACATTTATGATATAAACTTTATTAACCTGAGTGAAGTTGCCCCCCCACGTTTGTGCTACATTTGTGCAGTAAATATTTTCGTTTGTGCCGCTTTGGATTTGAAGATTTGAAGAAAGTGGGGGGGCTGGTTGACCTTTGATGACCTCTAGAAACATCTCTTTATATCTTTAGAACAATAGCGGCACAAACCAGCACAAACGTAGCACAAACGTTTGACACTAATTTTGTCTGATTTGAATAAGGTGGGGGGGCCAACTTCACTCAGGTACTTTATTATTATTCAAATGGATAAAAAATTTTTTATCTGCATACAATTTAGGGTTGGGCAATTTTTTAATTTGAGTGATTATGGTTCCTTTCAGTTCTGATGTTAAGAGGAAGGATCATAAAAGTTTACATGTTATGAATTGCAGGCTAACCAGAGATCTATCTATATAAAATTTACAAATTTACTCATCTAACGTTGTGTGAGCATTATTATATTTTTGGGGACGTCCCAATCTGATTTTAATATTGGATATTGGTCCAATATTAGCCAAAATATTATCGATTTTATTGACCAGCATCTAAAATATAAGATACTCTCATGCTGATAGACCCTTTTCATACCTTTTGTTGTTGACTTTTGTTCCCTGTTATAGTAAATTACTTAATCAAGCATTTTCTTACATTCTACGGTATAAAATAAGTAATAAAAGCATTGGACTAGTTATTTTCAAAATGATAGCAAAAAATGACATGAATTGAACAAAACCATCTTTATTTTTCAGTATCCTTATGAGACGTTGTTCCGCAGCCAGCACTATGCCCTGTTGGACAACGGCTGCAGAGAATTCCTCTTCCTGTGTGATTTCTTCATGGTAGCTGGAAACTCTGCACTTGATCTCTTCAACTGTATCATGGGAAAAACTCTCAGCATGTTCCTGGTATGAGCATCTTTCTTTTTTCCACTATTGTTGGTTGTAAGATTTCATCCTGCTGTTGAGAAGAGAAACCTTTAAAATTTCTTTCAAGGAAAAAGTAAACAGAATTCTAAACAGCTCAAACATAAATGATCCTGTTCTGTGTCTGTCTGTAGAAGAGCATGTCCACCTACGTGTCCGACTGCTACGACAGCATCGCTATCTTTCTCTGCATCCACATCATCCTCAGATTCAGAGCCATCACAGCAAAGAGGGACATTCCTGCTCTTGACAAGTTAGTTTCATATTGAAATGGAAAACGTATAATATTGATTCACTTGCTCTTTTTTTTCATGCCATTTAAAGTAACTAATGAACAACTAGTGCAACACATTTATGATTCTGTTATTCTTAGTACTGTATATCTGCATTGCATGTCCAGGAAAGGATATCATGGGTTCATTTTTGTCTAGAAACTTTAGATAAAAATTCTGTGAAGAGAATGTCTCCTCAGTCATTCAACACAGATAGCTGTAAACATTAATATGGTAAACTCTATTACTAGTCAAATTAACAGAAAATATGAGCTGGAGATTAATTTAACCTGATATTAATGATGTCAAAAAGAATGCAAAGAGTGATTATTTTAAGAGTTTTAGCCTTGGCTGTATGATCTTAACTCATCTTTAACATTAAAGCTCAGTTTAGCTATATAGAGATATTAACTGTATTACTGAGAAAGCCCTAATGTCACCTGAAAAAGGCTGAAGTTCTGAATGTGTTTCAGGTACTGGGAGGCTGTGCTGGAGCTGCTATGGCCCAGGTTTGAACTCCTTCTGGAGATGAACATCCAGAGCATCAGAAACACTGACCCTCAGAAACTGGGAGTGCTGGACACCAGACCGCACTACGTATGTGGGGCCACACACAACCTAATTATGTTTTTCAATGAGATATACAGTCTATATACAATCAGAAAGTCTATTTTCACTCCAACATACAGACTGAAATATTTTAAGTGTTTTATATATTTTATTTAGTTTTTAGGGCTCCCAGGTAATGGAGAGCCAAAACTGCATTTCTATCTAAATATTGATTTACCGTACATAAGACCAATAGGAAACAAACTTGACTCTTAGTCCATAATATGGCCTAAATAATCTTGGGAAAGACTAGTTGGTAAACAGTATTCTAGAAAAGAGTCACTGACTGCCGTTAGAGCAGTGGTCTCAAACGCCTTTGAAGGCCTTAAACCTGCAACTTTTAGATCTATTCCTGCTTCAACACACTTGATTTCAGTAATAGCTCATTATCAGAGCAGAGCTCCTTAGAGCTTCGCTGCATAACAGTGTGGCAGATGCATCTGAGACTACGTTCACATTTCAGCCTGAAGTGACCCAAATCCGATTTTTTTTTTTTTTTTTATCCATATGCGACCCGCATCTGATCTTTTCATGACTGTCTGAACAACACAGATCCATTTTTTTCCAATGCGACCCAGGCTGCTTGGCTACGTGGTCCTGAATCTGATACAACTCTGATCTTTTCAAATGCGGCCTTTGTCTGAACAGCCAAGAGTAGTATTTATGTTTAACCATCTTGGAAAGATTGAGTTTTTAAGGTTGGAAATGATCGCTAGATGTTCTCCAGCACTACCATCCATGTTTACTTCCATAAACACAGAGCACGCTTGCTTGTTGCGTCATTGTTTTCTGCTGCGCATGTAGGACACTTAGGTTGTATGAATGCAGTTCACGCAGGAGATCACATACGAGTCGCATATATTTGGAAATGTAAACAGCAATGCAAAAAAAAAAAAAGCATTTCACAAAAAATCGGAATTGAGCATCAAGGCCTGCAGGGTGAATGTAGCCTAAAAGTTGCAGGACTTCGGGCCTGATGATTTACGTTTGACATCACTGCTCTAGAAGGATAGTATGCAACAAAAGGTTCTTCCTAAAGTAGCTGGTTGTTCAGGGTGAATAGTTTTCCATAGCTGATTCAAAGAGAGAAGTATGGTAGAATGCAATTTAATTATTGTTTCTGCAAATAATCTAACATTATAGTTACATGCATGTAATGCAACATTTTGGAAATACCTCAAATATTAATTTCTGAATAAATATTTTTTAAGCTGTTGCAGTGAAAGTATGCATTTCTTCGTGCAACTGGCCAGCAGGTCAAACCGATATTTCATCACAAAGAGTAAAGAGTTGTTAGTTAAAGTGACTCAGTGTTTGCCGGTTTCAGATCACTCGGCGCTATGCAGAGTTCTCCTCAGCTATTGTGAGCATCAACCAAACATTTCCTAATGAGAGGACCAACGTTCTGCTGGCTCAGCTGCAGGTAACACACAAACAGGTTTATTGAATATGTCTCTGAAGGGTGTTTCAGTGTGATGTTGGAAGGACCTTAGAAGTCCAAATTCAGAATAATGATAGCAAGATGGTTCATTGTTTAAAATTATTTAGAAACATTTGTGACTTTAGTTATTTTTACAGTTGGTATTAAACAGGTTTCCTATGTGGGGTAAAACAAAACAGAATCATTTTGACGACATTTATTCATTCTATTGATTCTGAGTTTATTGTTTTGGGTTTTTTTTTTTTTGTCTGCAGGTTGATGTTGAAAATTTCGTGCTGAAGATGGCCGCAGAGTTTCCCTCCAGGAGAGATCAGCTCATCTTCCTGATTAACAACTACGACATGTTGCTCAGCGTCCTGATGGTGAGTACCACTTGAAGTTTAATTTGTACAGTAATCTATAGATTCACAGTGTAAAAAAGAAAACTTCTTTATACATTTTCAATCATTGGCGGCACAAACATTTTTGTTTTGAGTCCTGATTGGGTTGTTGTTTTCTAACTTGTCCAGGAGAGGGCAGCAGATGACAGTAAAGAGGTAGAAAGTTTTCAACAGTTGCTACTCGCTAGAACACAGGTGGGTTCTTATGTTTATTCTTTATGCCCTTTTGAATTAAAATAATTATATTACTGATGGTTAATAATTATGATAATTACATTTTTTTTTGGTTGGTCTTTGTTTAATCTTTTATTTATTTATTCTGTATTAGGTATTTGATTCTGTCTTTTTTATGCATATTGCTGTTATCTACCTTATATAGCCCTTTTTCTGTACAAAAAAGCTGTAGTATATGGAGGTTACAGATATATAAAAAGTTAGAAAATAAAAAACTTCAGGATAAATGTCACCATCAATGTTGCTTGTCGAATATCAAAACAAAAAAAGGAGGAAAACATGCCTGGCCATAGTAGAAAAATGGATACCCTTGGTAAATCATACATTAGCTGTGATTAATTGCATTTTCGATATGGTTTAAATAGATTCACCCAGACATGTCCAACCAATAAGTCACTTAAAACAACCTGAAGCATAAGTTACAAGATAAACTCTAAAATTAGGGGATTTCTGGAAGTTTAATGACAGAAATTGTCTACTAAAGGAGAAGACAATTAACAGTGGTGAACCTTCCCAGTTTCCATCCTATTAAAGGCAATTTAATAGGGCTGAGAATCCTGAAAGATAATACTGCTTGATCCTAAACTTAATCACACATTGGGTGTTAAAAAGAAGTTAGCCTCAAGGTTGTTTCTTTTTCTAAATCCACTTTAAGCAAATGTACCTCTAAAAGTTCCTCTCTGCTTTTTCTCCATCTCCCAGGAGTTTATTGAGGAGATTCTTTCCCCTCCTTTTGGAGGAATGATTGCCTTTGTTAAGGAGGCTGAAGCACTGATGGAGAAAGGCCAGCTGGACCGACTAAAGAATGAAGAAGGTGAGGGAAAGGTTGTAACACACCAACTTCACCTGAAGAGCTGATAGTGAATCCCCCAAAATAGCTTCTTCTCTTTCAGCAAAGGCAGCTGTTAACATAGAGATTTATTGCCCAAGTAAAGGTTTCATGAAAATGAGGAAATGTTTATTTCTTCAGATGCTTTAACTGAAAATGCTGTTTCAAAATCGAAGGGATTTAGTCGTTGAGTTTTGTGACTTTAGCAAATCCACAGATAAATCCGTAGCTTGCTTAATTATTGCTTCTATTGTAGTTGTTGCTTGTTGTGTAAACGGTCACAACGAAACATTACACCTTTCTAGTTTCACACCTTAACTTGTTTGTTTCATTTCAGCCTCCAGTTTTGTTTTACAGAACAATGAGCCACTTCCCTCTTCAGCTTTCTGCTGTCCATGCAGTTTTATTTCTTAACTGTCCAAATCTCTAAAAACACTTGAGCGTCCCACATCCTTTTGTGTCTGATGTCAACCAAAGCATTTCCCCTCACAACCACAACCCTCATACCTGTTTTCTTTTGTTTCAGTCATATACGAAACCAGTCAGGAAATGGGCTAAAGTTGATCATAAAGCAAAGAAGCCAAAACATACTGTCCATCTCTTTTCTGTATGATGGATAGAGAGAACAAACGGTTCTAAATGCATAATAAGAGTGTTTGTGTGCAGCTCGGATCACCCAGCTGGTCCGAGGGTTTTCCAGCACCTGGAAGCAGTCAGTGGAGGCGATGAGTCAAGATGTTATGAGGTCTTTTACGAACTTCAAAAATGGAACCAGCATCATACAGGTGAGCAGTTCAGCAGGTGTGTTATTCAAACCAGAATCAGTCTGCCTCATCTACTGCTGCCTGTTCATGATTTTTTTATTTTACTTGATCTCCTTTCAACATGAAATTTAATTATATTTACCCCGAATTTACACTTGTGTCCACAGCCAGTCTTTGACCTTCAACAATCTTTTTAATCTTCTATCAGACTATAATTGCAAACATTGATGCTTATGTTCATTTATTACGCTGTTCGAGATAAAAAAGTTGTGTCCCAAACATCCGTGTTTATTTGGTATGAAATCTACTCCAAAAATAAAAAAAAAGGCTTGTAATAGAGTATCATTACCCACAATGCAATACATCCTGTTGTGAGACAGCCTGAAATGCCATTCTGAGAAGCAGCAGCTCGGGTTGGTTTGATGAAACTAAAATTTGAGTGTTTGACTTCAAAATTAGGCTTGGAGGTGTCCCTATTTTAATCCAAAAAAACACAGTGTGATGAATAAGTGACAGTGTCATGTCATGTAGATGTTTTGCTGCACAAGCGGAATAGTGAACCTCACTGAATTCATTTAATAAAATATGAATTAGAAAGCTTGGAAGGTAACAAAGTTATTGATTTGGTGTCTCCATCTTTTGCAAGACTCAACACTGAAAACTGCTTCTTTTTTTTTTTTTACGAGATTCTGCATTAGTTAATTATTTACAAGCATATTTTTATTAGCTTGAGCTAGCTTCACTTAAGGTCAAAGGAAAAAAAAAAGATTAAAGATATTTCTGTAAGTGGAAACAAGAGTTGCTCAGCCAGTTTGCAAACTTTAACCACCTCTCCTCGTTTGTCGTGCCCCTGCAGGGCGCTCTGACTCAGCTCATCCAGTACTACCACGGCTTCCACAAGATCCTCAACCAGCCGACGTTCCGCAGCCTGGCCGTCCGCTCTGAGCTCATCAACCTCCACCATCTCATGGTGGAGGTGAAGAAGCATAAACCTAACTTTTGAAAAGGCGGCTTGTTCTGCGTGGGAACACCCAGACGAACAGGGCTTCAGTCTGGAAGATAATCCATCCTCTTTAAGGCTTGCTGAAATGTAATAGCCCCCCCCCCTTTTTTTTCCAAGTTGCATCACAGATCAGGAAGGAGGTACTTTCATCTCTTCCTCTGATCATCATTTGAAACCCTTTTAGGCCTTAAAAAGTAAAATAAGTAATTCACACATGACCGTAATATTCCCTTTTGACAAGATAAGAAGATGCATTGCTTTAATAGTAAAAAAGGAAACTGCTATGAACATAAAGCAGCAATAGTTCGATCATCCAACCAGCTGCTAAATCCCAGTTGAAATTATCAGTTTAAGGAATTAGATTCATTGTTACTTTCCCCCCCAGTATGTATTAAAACAATTAAATGTTG
This sequence comes from Cyprinodon variegatus, assembly GCF_000732505.1. Taxonomy (NCBI): domain Eukaryota; kingdom Metazoa; phylum Chordata; class Actinopteri; order Cyprinodontiformes; family Cyprinodontidae; genus Cyprinodon; species Cyprinodon variegatus. The sequence goes on along the minus strand of NW_015153414.1, from coordinate 1,458 downwards.
GGGTTAAAATCATGACACTGAAAGTATTTATCTGAGACATTAAGTGGACACCTGCTAAACTGAAATTGAAAATTCAGCAGTTTTGTCATGTGTGCAGGCAGGTGTTGTTTTCTCTCAGAAAGCCTGTAGTTAGGCTTTCCTGCGTCAGAGGAAACTGATTTCTGAATCATAACGCTGCACCGGCTTCTGGAAAACTACTTGAACTGAGCTTAAGAATAGAGACTGACCCTAAAAAGGAAACGCAATTTCTTCATGTCAACAAATCCTATTTATATACTGATAATAAAAGCCAAGGAGCATCTCTCAGTACTGCTGACTTCCCGTCTTTGTTTAGACTAGAGCCATCGACCTTTAGATCGTTACTTCCTGAAGCATTAATACCAAGAAAAACCAAGACAATTCATTCATTGAAGCTTTTGCAAACATGTTCTCATTTTCTCCAACCCTGCTCCCGTTAAATGCCTATTAAATACATATTTATGACCTATGAAATGTGTATAAAATAGAAATGGCTCAAATCTCACATGTCAATTAATCATTTTTTTTATTTGTAAAGATCTGATATTGCTACAGTGCCTCTGATTGTGCCTCAGATATATCTCATCAATTAAGAAGGCCTCTCAAATAAAAAAAATGTAGTGACCTGTTGCTAATGAATCAGAGCACACTCTAATAACTATCAGCGGATCAAATTAAATTCCTCTTGAAAATCAGAATTGCCTCTGTTAAAAAGTGAAATGTGTAAAAACAGCAAAGGGTCAGAATTTCTAATAGCGTTTTAATTCATGTTTTTTTGGATGACAAAAAAGAGGCAATATTTTAGGGAAGGCTTTTGATTTACTTGTAAGGAAATTCCCTGACTGAAGCTTCCTGAAGTCGTTCCTTTGTTGGGCTGTAAAAAGTTCTTTGTGTTCTCATTCCTGTGAAGTTGTTCATGTCGTCATTCCCATGTAAACTAATATCCTGAAGACTTAATGAATCATTAAAGACCAAAACTGTTTACTTTGCATTTTTTTATTGAATAAATAATCAAAAACATTTTATACAGATTACCTTCCTGTTCAAATCACACAAGTCACACGTGCTTCTGGTTAAGTTTTTATATTTTATTGACACTTTAAAACTCAGTTTGGGGGCTTTTTTTCAGCAGTTCTTTTATTACAGACTTTTTTTTAACTCGGGTTTCATGCTTTTAAAGATTCTACCGAAAAAGTTTAGATTTTTATATTTATTTTTAGTGCTTTTTTTTTATAGATACAGTCAATATCAATAATTATGGGATAGTAAATATTTATGTAACTTTTTGTATATTTATAACTTCAAACCAGTTTTCACAGTAAAACATCTGATTTTGAAGTGAGGTTTTGTTTGTCTGTTACCCTTGTTTTTTATATTAATATTTTTAATCAAAGCAGATGAGGTTGCCCGGAGACTGAAGCCAGCCTTGTTTCTGAGAGG
>NW_015153413.1:9965-11309 GCF_000732505.1 Cyprinodon variegatus | reverse complement strand
GAAACTCTGCACCGAGCTTAACATCTTCAATAAAATTCGACAAACGTTTCATCCGTGTCTCTCTGTTTGGTTTCACTACAAGTGGGTCCGAACCTTAGATAAAATCATGACATTTAGGATAGTTTTCTATTTAATTTTGGCCGTTGACAAGGCACTGTCAGGACAGGGTAATGAGTGGATAACAGTAGATAATCTGCAGGGATGTCTGCTAAACTTCCACTCTGCTTCCTGATCTGCATCCAGGTTGACAGGCTTTTTGACGTTTAATACGTTTGGCCAGATTCCTAGAAAGTAGAGCTGCACCAGCCAAAGTGGGATGGATGCCGTCTGTATGAATCAAACCAAATTTGCCACAAAGTGTTTGCCAATTTTCCGCAGAAATTATTAAAATTGGCCCAAGCATTAAAACACAATGTTACTGTATTTAACCTTATCCTTAGCCTGCAGTTTCAGGTAGGATTTGATGTCGCCCATTTTGGCCCCCGGCAAAAATTTGGGTGTGGCCCCTGCCATCTTTAATGACATGTTTCTGAGTAGGAAGCTGCCATAATCAGAGTTAGCTTCTGTGTGGATGAGCTGGTGAAGGGAAATCAATTAGAAACGCAAATGGTTTTGTGGTAACCAGTGGGCAGGGATCTAGGAATTTAACATCAGCCAAATCTTTATTTTTTTAATTGAATAAATCAGACTATCTACGGAAATCTGTTAGATAACAAGATCTGCTCAATAGAGATAAATTAGCGTCTACCATTGACTTTGAACGTTTTTCTTTGACTCATTAAGTTGTTGTTTAGGATCTGCTCATGATTAATTTTCTAACAGCTTCATCACAGTAAAAAGGACAATTGTTACTAGTTTTTTTTTGTCCTCACTTTGTCCACACTTGTGCATGTAAAGTTTATCCAAAGGAAAAATGTGTAATAGTGGTTTCGCCGGGGGACCAAAGTCCCAGACGCTCAGAGTGACCCCTAGAGCAAAGGCGCCAAGGAGGGGCTACCCAGGAAATCTGACCCCCACCAAGGAAGGAGGAGAGAAGGCCCTGAGGAAATGCCGGAGCCCCCTGGAGCCGTGTGGACGAGTCTGTGGGCTCCGCCGGCAGCCAGCCACCCTGAAGTGGATCAGACCATGGGCCCCAGGGATCCGTGGCCCCAGGGGCGCCCCACCCCCCGGCGGTACACTTAGGAGCTGCCAGGAATAAGCCAGCACCCACCCCCAAACACCAACACAACCAGTGCACCGGCGAGCCCAGGTGCCAGCCAGCAGAGGGAGAGCAGGATGGGGGGAATGGGCTCCGCACTTAGCAGAGACTTGAGATGCTCTTGGAAGAGGGAGCAGTTGGCAAAA
>NW_015153413.1:6532-7997 GCF_000732505.1 Cyprinodon variegatus | reverse complement strand
ACTTTCAATGGCAAATGGTGGAAAAGTAAAGATTTTTTTTGATCAGGATGCTTTAAAGATGATTATAAATAACATCAGAAACAAACAGCTGAAGCTTTACCAGATCCCTCAGTAGAAATATGTTTATATTTTAATCTGCAATATTAAGCTCCTTGAATCATAACCAGGTCCAGCTCTTCTTGTCACCTAGTTGTGTTCTCTATACCTTCAGTTATAAAAAATGAAACCATCTACACACTTACAATGGGACCATTAAACTCTATGAAAGTCAGCAGGTAGATTAGTAGCATCCAGGTGTAGAGGACCAATCAAAGCGGAACTTATCGGTCCAAATTTTGGCCCAGTCTTTAGAATAAGTCTTTATAATGACATTAGATGGAGCTGAAATAAAAATCACTTTTATGTTAGATTTTCCTAAAACACAGTGATCATAACTGAAGATATTATCCAAAAACTGATAAAAACTTCAGGATTATATTCTCAGCTCAAAAATCTTTACGAGGGTTAGAAAGTTGTATGATTTTCGTTCCTCATTTTGATTCAGAGAAATGTAGTTTAATGTAGGATGATTAAGAGAAAGGATCAAATGAGTTTTCATGTCCTACATTAGCTTGTTAATCTGTGTGCATGGATTACTCTACACTTCTCAATAATCTTTTATTATGTAAATATTTAACCTTTGGTATGGTCACTATGACTCACATGGCTTTTTTAAACAAGTGTTTTTAGTATCAAAGCCATCAACAATTAAATATAAACTTATGATTTTACTTTTCACTGCTTTTCATTTTCATGTTAAAGATCATTGTGAACAACCTCATCAAAATAAATTTACACATATCCATTGTCTGATGCTGCAGGTACATTTTATTTTTTAACTAGCCTGATTCTGATGTTGGTGTAGTGCTAGAATGAGAGTCAGATTGTAGGAAAATGCAGCATCAGGTACCAAGGCAGGTGTCTCAGCAGAAATTATTTCCATGCATTGTTCAGTGCTACTTAATGTTCTTTAGCTGGATGGAGAAAAGTGATGTTGCACTTTTTTAACAGAGGAACGATAAGATTTGGTAGTTTGTCTTTCAATACATGTTATTCATGATATAAATGAAAAACAAATGAAGGTATGCTTAAAATAAATTTAAGCTATGCCGAAGTCACAAACTTCTACAGGGCCACAATTTAATCCAACTCAGTTCTGAATGATTTCAGCTCTGCAGAAGGTATTTATTCAACCATCAGCTGGAACTGGAGCTGAATCAACATGGACACCTGTGGCTGCTCAATACATCAGAGAAACTAAAGAAGATGACTTGTTTGTGTCAGTGGTTTGCATATCTGTCTCATTGCGGTTTGGGTTCCTCTGGTTAGTGAGAACAAAAGTTACAAACTGAAATCTCTTCTGTTGCATCATTAAAAAACACACAAAAAAAGTCTTGTTGAAATCTGAATGCAGGTTTTGGTTTTT
>NW_015153413.1:4476-5975 GCF_000732505.1 Cyprinodon variegatus | reverse complement strand
CTGTTTGTGGGGGATTGCTTTGTGTTCTTCTTCTTTTAAGTACCTTTGTTCATCCACTAGATGGTGCCCTAGTTCTCTGTTGGCCTGGAGGCCCTCTTCCTGGTGTCGACCGCCCACACCTGCGGCTTGTTTGGTTATTCCCTCCAGAGGCCTATATAAGCAGCGGACTGCCATCACCTTGACGCCAGAGTGTTTGCCAATATTGGGTACTCTAGCCTTTCTGAGATTAGCTGAGTCTAACCTTCTGAGTTTTTTGTCTCTCAAAGTTTAAGAATTTAACCTTTTGTCTCCTTTGTGATTCTCCGGCAGGATAACTTCCTGATCCACTGGATAAGCTTGGTGCTTCTACCCCTTGGAAGGAAATATTCGTCTCTCTGAGCAAGGGAAACCTTCACCTGATCAGTTCAAGCCCTCCTCAAGAAAATCTGGGACAGTCCGCTCCGCTGCTCCTCTGGACCCACCAAAAGTCTGTCCGCCCTTGAACTAAGTAACCTCCATATCTGGACATCCTCCCCACAAACTGGACCCAAGTATCAACCAAAGGCCAGTTTCAGTGAGTCAAATTAAGCTATTCATCTTCTTCTGACGATTTTTCTATGGACCATGAACTAACCATTTCTGATCTCCCTCTAGAGTTTCCGGTTCCAGATCACCAGACGGCTGGATACCTCCCAGCTCAGAATCTCCTGTATTATGTCTCTCTGAATTTTGTCACATTCATTAAATTGTTAACTTTTTCCGTGCCTCTGAGTAGTTTTCTGCACATGGGCGAGACATTTGAAACCCAACATGACATATACAGTTAGTCACAGTAGGAAAAACAGGACTACACCTACAAACAAGCCAAACTCCAACATCTATGAAAACAGATGTTGATGGCAGCAGCACAGCTGGTATTTTTCAAACAGGAACAAAACAGATGACGTTACTATGAGAAAAAGCAGAGATAGCAGAAAGTTAGAGATTTAACAAACAAATTCTACTGGGCTAGAATGAACAGACAGAATGAAGCTGAATGATTAGAAGTGGTCCCTATAGCTTCCAGCAGGCCAAGCTCATAGCAGCATAACTATAGAGATAGTTCAGGATAACCTGAGCCACTCTTAGTATAAGCTTTATCAAAAAGGAAAGTTTAAAGCGTTGCCTTCAAAGTAGACAGGTGCCGTTTCTCAATATGTGTCTTTAGCATTCTGGTGAGTGAGATCTGTGGTAGTAGCACTAGACATGTGCTCCAGGCACATTCCAGGCATGTGAGTAAAACTAGCTGCAGTTCAGCGGACAGGATGAATGAACGGTAGCCGGCGCGCGTGGATGACGTCATACACACTCCGCTTTGTTTTAGGAAAATATAAATATAAAAAATATAACCACAGATGTCTGGGGAACAGTGATTCGCCTGCATGTTATGAATGCTGACGTACTATTAAGAATAAATTATGAACAGTTTAGATTGTGCCTACAACTAGTTGCCCTTTGGAAGAAGTTAGTTGGATATAACA
>NW_015153413.1:0-1352 GCF_000732505.1 Cyprinodon variegatus | reverse complement strand
TAGTGACCCGTCAACCCTTTGATTTCAGAGCAAACCCTTTGATCCGACACCAACACCAACCAGACTGAGACGTTGATCAAAGCTCCTCCTGAACTAAATACAACAATCAGTCCGGCTCTTAGTTCTGTTCATCAAACTCTTCAGTCCAGCTTTTGAAATTTTGGTTTAATTTCTAATTTGACTCATGTATATGAAATGATGTTTGATGTTTCTGAAACGTACAAAATGATGCAGTTGCAGTCCGGCTCACAAACAAGCTCACATGATCCTCATGTTATATCCATTCTACCGCCTACTAATAGATTTGGGATTTTCATTTTCAGGCTAACATAAAGAGCAGCAAATAGCCAGGCCCCAGATTATTTATCTAATCTCTCACTAATTGCTGCTGATATTAGACTTTCAATTTCCATATAAACCAAATGAATATTGGGTTAATTAGTTTTAAACATGAAGTAAAAAGTTATTTTCACTTAATAAAATTAAAACTTTAATATATCATATTTCAGTATTATATTTTTTCTATATTTTCTTAACTAAAAGGTCTGTTAAGTTTAAAACACAAAAAAATGTCTGAGATCAGGATCAGAAACACAACTAAGCTTTACGACTGAGTTCAGTTTTACAGAGAGAATTTATATGACAGAGAGACAAAGTTCAAATAAATCCATCATCAACAGAAAGTGACTTTAAATACATTTTAACTTAAATAATCAAATAATAAATGTTGGTTCTTACCTGTTACATACAGTGTTGTTCCAGAACCAAAGTGGTATTGCCACCCCCACACAGTGAGAAAGACTGCTACAAAAACCTGTCTGCTGTTTTCTGCTCTGATTATTTTCAGTTTTTCTCTCTCAGCTACATGTAACACTGAGGTTTAGCATTTAGTGAATCTATAAAGAATATTTTACAGTAATTAGACTTTTATCAACAATATTAGCAGATATTACAGGGTTAGAGTTACTGAAAGGTTTCAGATATTATTCTCCAATATCTGTAAAAATATCAACATTTATTTTCTAAAGTTGTTCAGAGACTTTTTAACATGTTTTCCATCAATTATTGATATTTTCATGATGAATTCTCTCCTAATGATAAAAACTAACATGTAAATCGTGAAGCAGCAGAAAGTGACTTTAAACACATTTTAACTTCTACAATCAAACAATAAATGTTGGTTCTTACCTGTTCCATCCAGTTTGGTTCCAGAACCAAAGATGTGGTTCCAGTATCCTCCACACAGTGAGAAAGACTGCTAGAAAAGCTGTCTGCTGCTGAATGGGTCAGCTGAGGTGAAGCGGTCCAAATGATGAAGCAGGATCAGATTTCAGCTCCATGATGTGTTTCTC
>NW_015153412.1:5418-11342 GCF_000732505.1 Cyprinodon variegatus | reverse complement strand
TGTTAGTTTGAGGTAAGATCTTTATACAGTCTTGGCCTTTATTTTACTTATTTGAGAGTAGACAGACAGACATGGGATCAGAGGAGAAGAAAGGCAGATAAGGTCAACAGGCTGGGACACAAACCTATGACAACCACGATGAGGAATAAAGCTTCCATATATGGTTCACGCAGTTCACCAACACGCCACGTCTGCACGACTTGAAAAAGAAATTTAAAATATCTCCGAAACAGATTTTTTGTCCTAGTTCATGGATTCTAATAGCAATTGAAAACATAATACTCAGCATCAGTCTACCTTCTCTATGCTAAACTATGTTTGTTGTTTAAAAGCCTCAATTTGATTTCTTCAAGCTCACTTTCACAAACAACTTTAGCCAAACAGTCTTTGTTAGCTCATATGGTGCATGCTCCTTCCAGAAGGCTGTGGAATATTGTTATATTAAAGTATTAAAAAACTGAGTTAAAAGTTAACTTCAAATTTTATAATGAGTAAAGTAAGTGTTTCCTCTTTATCTAGCTTATGCTATTGTTTCCTATCTGGTAAATAGCTGTAGTGCTCTGAAGCTGTTACGTTGGCTAGACCACCAGACCAGAGAAATGATTTAATCTTCTAACATTTACCATTCTGATATGATTTTAAATAAGATTAAACAACACATGAATAAAACTGCAAAAGAAAAAAAAAAGCGAAAAAAACAAAATATGCAACAAAAAAAAAAGAAAAGAAAGAAAAGAAACACAGAGTTTTAAAGTTCAAAAGCAAAGGACATTAAAGCATCCTCTGCAGGTCATACAGAACAAACTGCCTGCAGGCTGAAGATGGAGAGCTGGAGATGAATGATACGGACAGTGTCAATAGCCTTCAACCAAAATGACATAAATATTGTCTTTCTTCAATCCTTGTTGATTCATTTTACTTGCACTTTCCACTACATTTGTTCTTTGCTTTATCAGTGCACTATTTGAGTGCAACAACGGCCTACTTTTCCCTCGTTGATCGTTAAAATCCAATCTAATCGGACTGGGCTGGCTGGTTCTTAAGCACAGGCGGGAAGATGTATTTCATCTTTATGCAGATAATGACTGTTTTTATTACTTGTTGATGTCCCTTGGTACTTTATCTTCAGGGTAATGAAATGCTCCCAGTGGCTTTATCATGATCGGCTGTATCAGTTGTAATCTGTTCAAAGCAGCAGAGAAAGGCTGTGAGAATACGGGTCTCAAAAGATAGGAGATTAGGACAATTTTTTATTTTTTTGTTTAGTGGATTAAAAAGAAAACACCAATTGGAAGACCAGGGGATTTTTTTTTTTAACTTTTTTGAAGATTTTAAAAAGTTTGAATATTAAGTTCACTTTAGCAACACTGCTTAGAGACTAAATATCTGGCTGAAGAAAAGATTTAGACGAGACAGGACATTTAGCTATGATAAGGATCATATTCTGGAGATCCATCTTCCTAAGAAATGGATTAAACAAGGCAAAGCTTAACTGCTTTAATTAACCTTATACAAATGTTTGAAATTATTGTTGCCGTTTCTGTATCGTTTATTTCAATGCATAACAGAAAAACTGTCTCAGGGTTCTCCAGAAATAAAAGCAAATTATCTCAAGCTCATATTTAAATATCCTAGTAGATAAAAAATGGATTCATATTTTTTTTATTAATACTTACTAATTAAAATTTTCTGTTAAACTGGGTTCAGGTAAAAAAAAAAACTACAAACACACTCTAGTTTTGTTAGTCCTGCTCAATAACCTTCCTAAAGGATAAATAATCTATGTTAGTTTTGCATTTTTCATGGCCCATTCGTTAAATGAGCTTGGTCAGCCTGTTGTGTCAGGATGTGGCTGTAAGTGTCGGCAGAACCAAAATTCATTGAGAAGACTTAGGAAGGAAATTGGCTTCAATTTAGAGTCTCCAGCAATCAACATAAAGATCAGAAAAGGTTACAAGACTAGGTCGTTAAAGACGACTAAACTAAAGTGCTCTAAGCTGGCTAACACCAGGTGGTGCTCGTTGTGGAACCAGTTCCACCCAACTGTACCTGTTGGCATTCTCTCCTTAAACGGCGATGTTAACTTTTGGAGCTTTTAAGTATGCTATAATGCTATATCTTCATCTAAATCACAGACAAAGTGGGTTTCAGCTTGATTGTTAGGTAATTTTTATGAATTCTGTGAATGTCCATGACAGGTTTAAGTGGAACTGTTCTTCACCGTTTCCAGGAAGTACCTACCTTGACTGAGCCACACCTGCTCAATAAACAGCATTGTCCGTTTCTCAATTTACAAGAATGCAAGTATTGACTCTTGTCCTTGCAAAGTGCGTTCTTAACAAGAACACAGGAAAGTATGGACTCGGGGAAAACGGGAGCATGCAGAATAAATATGGGTCAATTGGAACAGAAGCGTTGTGGTGACATACCACATTCAAAGCCATTTCATCTCCTGTTATTAGTATTATATAGATAATAATACATTCTTACTTAATAATTAACCCCGTCAGATAAACACAAATCAAATGAACATTTTGCCAAAAAAAATAAATAAAAAATCCACCATCATGGCCAGTGGTACTTCACACAGGGCAATGCCGAGAGGGCTGCTGCAGATGGGTTGTGGTTAGACGCTATGGTCCGCTGGTTGCCATGGTCCTCTCAGCACTTTTAAAAAAAATTATGCAATAAATCAGTAAATGGGCCATACAGTATAATGACTAGTGTTGCATTGATGCCATTTTTCAGCCCTGATACCGATACCATCTGTTTGAAATTGATGTGGGTGTATATATGAAGAACTGCATACTACTTGGATGTAAAATAATTGCCATCTTTGTCAAGCTGCTGCCTACCTTTGTGAAGCAGGAAAAAGACTAATACAAAGTGAATCCAGTAGAACTTTTTATTGCCTACCTGGAATGGGTGACAATAGTTAAATAAACTTTTGGCTCTCAAGATGGTATCAGTGCCCTATTTGTTGGTACTCGCTGATACCGATACCATCATTTTAGTGCTGGATCGGGGCCCCGCCCGATACTGGTATCTGTATCGATGCAACACTAATAATGACGCTTAAAATTATAATGTTCTCACCTCAAATGAGCTTTAAAAGTACTTTTATAGAACAGCGGCAACAGAAAAGTGAACTTCTAACTTAATACTCTGAGCTCTGTGAGCGCTCCATTGGAAGCTGCTGCTGTCGGAGTGCATGCTGGGATAGCTAACAATTTTGAGCATCTCCTCTGATGCATGCTGGGTAAAGAGGGCGGGGCAAGATCAACAGTGGAACAGTACTAGGGCTGAGGCTGAAGACATTTCACGAGCATTTCACGAGCACATGAGACCGCACAAAAACACATATTGAGGACCAGCCACTTTTGCCGATCAGCAAGTAGTGATGTGAGCAAAGCTCGATCTTTTCTGCCAAAAGTTGAGACAAAAGGGCTTTTTTATCAGCTTTTCTGCATAATGACAGCAGCTGTCAAGAAAATGTGTTTTCAGGCTACAGAGATCTCAGACTTTGCTCTGCCTTTCTGAAGAGCCGAATTTTATTTATTTCTTTTTTTGTTTTTTTCTTTCTTTTTTTTTTGTTTTTTGGGGTTTTTTTGCTGCTGAAGTGGCTCTAGGGCGACATCCCAACTGCAACGCAGAAATTAATCCAGATGTCTTTTACAGGTGCAGTTGAAACTCTTACCAACATTTAAAACTCCTCTAGAAAACGCCCGTGTAGCACATCTTAACTCATATGGTCAGGTTTTTATTGCCTGCACCGTAAACTGTGAAGAACCATGGATCCTCTCTACAGAAGTGGATGGCGAAGACTCGACCACACTAACTAAGCTAACTAACACCAACCAGCCAATTCTAACACTAAGTACTAATGAAATATTGAAATATCGTTTCCAAAAATGTCCACATTAATAGGATTTATGACCACTTGCCAGATAGATAGGGCTATCTAAATTCTCTTTTCTTAAAATTCAAAGTTTTATTTGCTCTATGTTGTTATGTTAGGAAAGGTAAAACTACAAGGCAATCTCAGTTTATTTATTTTCTTCTATAAATGTATTACTTCTAAACAGCTGCCTCTGGCTAATAAATTCCAAAGTGAGACATTGAGAAATGCAGCTATCTCCTATGTAAGAAAAGGTCATAAGATAATCAAAGATTTTCTTTTGATGTTTAAATGAAAAGAGGTGAAAATAAAACAATATTCCAGATTTCACACATTTGCAGCTTTCTAAAGTAAAATTTCAATTATAAGTGGCATTTCCCTTTGAAATATTTTCAGGAAAGTGTCCCCAAACCAAAGCAGAAAACTTTTAAAGCTTTAAACCACATAGTTCCTCATCAGACTGCTTCTTTGTCTTGTTTTTATATATACACATCTCCTGCTCCATCCATTTGTCACTGTGCCGATGGAGCGTGCCTCAGAGTCGCTCCCACATTTGTCAGTTCTCCGGCCTGAAACGCACACACCCACGCGCTGTAGTCCCCTTTGCTTTCCTCCTGCCTGTCATTAATAAAGGGAAGTAGCTCCACACCTGTTCAGTGACAGCACCCTGCAGAGAGGGGGGAGGCAGGCAAAGCTACGGCTGCAACTAAAGAGAGAGGTAGCCTGACTGGAAGAGACAGGCAACAACCAGCATGCAATAAAAAAAGAAACTTTCCAGCAAGAAAACATAGAATTCAGGTAAAAATAAAAGAACCAAAACCTTAAAAACAGCTTTGATTTGTATTGACCCTTTTTAGTTTGGAAACAACGTGACATATTTTTGTAGGTGGGGCATAGCTATAGGAAGAAAGATTCCCCTGAATAGTTAAATAACGGATGATATGATGCTTTTTTTAGTTTATATTTTTCACAGGGCTTTGGAAAACCAGATTTCATCTGTAAAATTTCTGACTATCTAGGAACATAATAGTTACCAAAAGAAATTAATTTTAACGGATTAATCCAGACTGATTGTCCCTATATGCTGGTCATTCCAAAAAAGTTAAAAAACAATCCAGCTACCTCCTCCGGACAGGACTCTGCTGTCTACTTGCACCTTAAGGACAAGGAACCTTCTTTTGAGGACCAGAATGTTCACATTTTTGACAAAGAAGACAGGCAGTTTATGTTAAGAAAAAAAACAGTGGGGGTGGAAACCTACCATGCAGGGGAATAAACATCTCACCTGGGCAACCGAGCCAACAATTGCCTCTAACGACCCCCTTTCAGTGGCATAACCCAGTATCGAGTATTGCAGTCTAAGATAGAACCCAAAACGACTATCCATTCCTAATAGACGGACCCATTCTTCTTTTTGCATCTTTTCTAAGCCAAAGCAAGTTTTTGGGCTACTATATAAAGCTTTGAACTCAACGTTAATACTGACATTTTGAATTGAAAAAGCTTCTTCAATGGGAAGCAAAACATCTTCAAACTTGAAAAAAAAGTCCAGTGGATTGTTTTATTTTACTTTTTTGAATTGACCCCTATACAGTCACTCAATGGATGGAAGATCTGACAAGAGAGCAAAGGAAAACTAAGAATGTATAAATGTTTAAATGCCTTTAACCATCTCAGACTCAAAGTACAGCCGCTGCTCCTCCACATTGAGAGGAGTCAGGTGAGGAGGCTCGGGCATCTGATTAGGATGCCTCCTGGACGTCTCCCTGGTGAGGTGTTCCAGACACATCCCACCAGGAGGAGACCCAGGGGGAGAACCAGGACACGCTGAAGGGACTTTGTTTCTCAGCTGGCCTGGGAGCGCCTTGGGATTCCCCTGGCCCAAGTGTCTGGGGAGAGGGACGTCTGGGCGTCCTTACTGAAGCTGCTACCCCTGCGATTCGACCCCGCATAAATGGAAGAAGATGGATGGATGGATGGATGGATGGATGGATGGATGGATGGATGGATGGATGGATGGATGGAT
>NW_015153412.1:0-1367 GCF_000732505.1 Cyprinodon variegatus | reverse complement strand
GGATGGATGGATGGATGGATGGATGGATGGACGGACGGACGGACGGACGGATGGATGGATGGATCTTCATTGTGGTCATTCTTGAGTTAAAATACAAAGATTTAACAGATGAGTTTTGTGTCATATGGTCCGAAGTTGTGCCTAGCCACTGTGAAAGCCAGAGGATATACATCCACAAGACATCAAGGACATGACACATACATTTACCTGATATGAGGTGTGCTCTGCATATGCTAAAAATTCTGGTGACATTTTCTGTCCAGTCTGCTTGTTTTATTGCATTTAACCAAAGCTGAAGTCAGTCTTTGAGCAAAACATGAAATTTGATTGCCTGTAGCCAATCAAAACTGGAACCAACAACAAGATATTCTCTAACTGTGATGTTCGCAGAAAAAGTGTCTATAGAAACATTCCATAGTATAAACTGATTGATCCATGTGAGCCTGACCTCACTAACCATGGCCAGACACACTTAGATTAAAGAGTACATCCAGTAATGAAAGCCATGAATCAAAAGCACTTCCATCCTCAACTCAGGAAGTAGTGGAGTTGTGCATAGAGCCTTTGAAGTTAGGAAGCTGAGGCGGTGGTATTTCTTGCAAGAAAAAAGGTTAAAATTTATTTAAGGTCCTCGGATGGAGAGATAGAGTTCTCTGACGACAGCAAGCTCAGTACATACATTCATACCTTACGAAAGACACAGACACTCCCCCCAGGGTAACCAACCCAACCCCTGCACAAAGAACTTTCTCACACACAAACATTTGGTTATTCCCAAGAAAAAACACTTCAATCCATCAAGGGCATAAATTTTAGCCAGATAAACACTCTGAACAGGTCTCCTGTTCACAGCATAGAGGAGGCTGTGTGAGCTCATTCCTCATGACCCTCCATTTAACCTTGTCTAGTAGGGAGGCAACAGCTTTCTCTCATCCCCAAACTCCCTATATAACGTAACTCCAGCATACAGACTGGTACAAGACAATCACTCCTATTTAGCCAGAGAAAAGCACACTCAGAATATTTTATCTCACAAATAGGCCAAGGAAAATATGCTTCCATAAGCTTTTATGCAAAGCTAGTTTGAAGCTTTTCTTAACTTGCAGTCGTTCTTGTTGCTTCTAACTTTTTTTTCTTTGCATGAGCTTTTGTTTGAAAGGAAATTCCATTTTGCTACCCTACATTTTTTGTGTTGGCAGCTTTTCTTCTATCCTGTATTTTTTTCTTTCTATGTATCTTTTAAGCTAGTTTGTTGCAATTTGCTGTGAAATGTTTTATTTGCAGGGTGTTTGCACCAACTACCACTGTACATGCATATTTGTTCTGTTAACAATGACATACCCTGAAACTTGGGCTATCATGGAAGC
>NW_015153411.1:10366-11391 GCF_000732505.1 Cyprinodon variegatus | reverse complement strand
AATTGGCGCTATAAAATTAAACTGATTTGAATTAACTTTGCATGAAGTTTCTAAAAGTATAATAACTGTTTTCTTGGTCTTAAATCTCTATGAAAGTAATTTCTTAAGATGTCCCATTTGTCGTCCGCTGCCCTCAGATTTTAATAAAAAGGAATATAAATAAGCTGAGACTGTGTCTCCTAGATAAATATCAGAGTTCAGTCTTAGAAGGCAGTACTTTCCTTCAAGATTAACAATGATCGTTTTCTACTTTTGGCTACTTTAGATCGCCATGAAATGTAAAATAATAGCAAATATAGGTAATAATATGTTGAGACTCCTGGAGAGATTTGATTCTTAAGAAATGGGTCCAATACAGTTTGTCTGAGTGGAGTTGCCATAGGGCCTTGAGCAGATCTGGTACCTACAGCAGATCCTCTGGGGTGAAGCCTGACGTCCTTGAAGGTTTCACTTCCTAATTCAGCCCAGAAGAATTTGACTAATCAAATTCAGGGGTTAACGCCTACTCTGTGTCGCCATGTCAACCTGCCAGCCGCCCTATTAGGCTGACCTCAGACCAGAGTCGGCGCTGCAGCATTTCTGAGAGACGTTACGCATCAGGGGGCTGTGAAGACGCTCCGCCATGTTCATCTGCTCCGTTAGAGGGGAGGAACGTTCTACATCCTCCCTCTTAGTGCATGATGCTGTGATGGAGCGGGACGCCTCAATGCCGTGCTGACAGAGACAATCTTTCTTTGCTGTGCTTATATTCTACTCAGGAAGTGGAATATAAGCACAGCACACATTTTTAAAGTAAAAGATAAAGAGTTCAGACTAGCAACGTCCAGACTAAACCGGTTCCTGCTCAGACATCAAAGCATGGCTGAATTTATACCGTTACTCGGTGGGGACCAGAACTGTGGCTCCAGCCGGACAGACGAAATAGTCTTACCCTCACACGTGTCGTCCTCTTCGGACATCAACTCGTCGTCAGAGCAGATATTCAGAACGTTCACCAGCATCTCCGTCACTGTGAAAACAAAAAG
>NW_015153411.1:2976-7046 GCF_000732505.1 Cyprinodon variegatus | reverse complement strand
TTTCTCCCATCCTGCAGTATGTGTTAGATCAATCTCTAACGTTCTGCTCTCCTGATTTTTCTCATCATAGTAGCTTGAATTGAATTTAACTCCCTGAAAACCCAAACTGTTAAACGTTTCCTCCTTTTATAACATTCTTTCATGGATCCTCTTTTAGCCAAACGCATCCCTTTCTGAACCAAACCTGTTCGGGATGATGATGTAGAACAGCACCTTCAAAGTTAACCATTTACTAGGATGTCAGAACAGGAGAGGCTTTCTAGGTCTGCATCTAAACCACCGTTTCAAAAAGTCCAAAACTTAAACTTTAGACCCAGAAAAAAGTAATACACTTCAAAAAATTGAAATCTGAAATGTTTACTGGAATGGAGGGGGTAAGACACTGTGCCAATGGAAAAAACAAATTTGCATTTAAAATAAAAACAATTGCATTATCTTATTTTAAGAGGTAAAAAACTAATTTACTGACAAATCAACTTATATAGCTACACGAATTAAGGGTAAATACACTTCATTTAAGACATTTTCTCACATTTCCACAGCTAAGTAGAATTAACACCTTTCAGACCTCACGGACCATTGATCCGTCACACAGTCTCACCTTGCGTATGTCATCCAGGCAGGTGACTTCAGGGCTCAAACCTCCGTGTACACAGAGGAACTGCTGATTCAGAAGCGCCGCCAGGGGCAGACAGTCAAACGCCTCCATACAGGCATCATACACTTCCTCAGAGTACTTTATCTTACCTGAAGGACACAGAAACACACCGGCTGAGCACCAAGCACTCTCAGATGCGTCACTCGGTGAAAGTGGGACACTTACACTCCTGCTTAAATGTGAAATACTCTGTGAGATGTCTGCACTCGTGGTTCCCTCTGAGGAGAAACAGCGTGTCGGGGTGGTTGATCTTCAAAGCCCACAAGTACAGCACACACTGCAGACACACACAGGAAGAGAGCGTCAGTCCTTTGCTCTAGCTTGGCCACACTGTGGCTCTAACTTTCCTACACCTCATCCAAAATACCCAGGTTACCCTGAGCTACTTTCTGCATTTATGCTTCTATAGGCCTAGACTGCTGGAGGACATAGGGTTCCCTTTTCATCTAAAATGAATTGACAACCGCAGAGCTGCTGAATGAAAATCTACAATCCATCCATTTAGCTGGCATCAATAATGCCTGATATGGTAGACAGAGTGCTGAGTCTAAATGCCAAGGCAGACCAAGAGAGCGGAAGCAGAGAAAGAGGTCTAAAAGAAAAAAAAAATCAGTGATGGACGGATGAAACCAAAGTTAAAGGCTCCTACAGAGGAACCTGCGTCAAACAAGAGTTGGAAGTTTCTTCCAGATGCAATTTTTTCCCAGGATTTTTCCATGTTTTTCTCTCCCGGCGAATATTGGAAGGTCAAATTTACTGGAAAATTTTGTTTCTTTCGGTGAATATTTTGCCTCAAGTAGGATCAAATCCAGTAATGACCTTGAGGTGGGGTTCAGTTAACCTGACTCCGCCAGATGGATTTGCTCCGCATATCCATCTGGAAACCTTACGTTGAAGTAATTTTGGGAAGGGGCGGAAATACTGGTTAGCTGATTGGCCTATGTTGGTGATAGACGGGCCAAATAAACCAATCAGATCAACGAAACATATGACGTACTAACAATTGATAGATCAAAGGATGGTCTCACGAGGCTAATGTTATTCCACGCCACAACGCAACAGGGACAATCAGGAACTAGCTGTGGGTCTAGATTCGGCCGAGGCGGTGAGGAAAAGGGGCAAGTTTGGCGACAACGGAGTGACATGAGGGCCAAAAAGAGCGGGTTCATTTGCATTCACTGTGACACACACTCAGACGACCTGTTTCTGAGTATAAATCAGCCTTGAGAGACCATGTTTCACTGTGGATCCCCACACACAGTGTGACGTCCACCCACAGCAGATGATGTTGGGACTAATGCAGCCTATGGAGAACTCAACATTATTATTAAAATTATTATTAGGTTATTAAAATTCAGTTGTTTACCAAGTGGGCTCAGCTCCACCCTGCAGAGGGGAGAGCTAAATGCTTCAGAGCGTCTTCAAAAACAAACTATGATTGACTGGCTTTGATTACTACAAGCAAACCAGGAAAACTACTGTCTGGGAGAAAATGGACAAATTTGACATTGAAAGGCCCTCAGGTTGGAATTTAAATCCAGGTTGTGTGACCAGGGTTTAGTAAACAGTAGAGGAAGACGGGAACAGGACGGCCTGCAGCCCAGAGAAGCATCCGAAAGCATTTCCAAGAGCAGACCTAGGATCCTGAGGGACGGAACAATCATGAAACGCTGCAGTGATTCAATCGATGTGATCATTAATCAGAACAGGCCCAGATCTGCAGCCTGGAGATGAACACCACGCTCACATTATGAGCCTAATCATGGAAGCACGTGATCACTGCGCGGGCAGAGCGATGGCAGCCTGCTCACTGAAAGAGCCTGAACTTTCCTCCAGACTTAATCCTCCTTCAGCCGCCTCTCCCTCCCTCTGGCTCTCTGGTCAACATCCCCTTGACCCCCCAATGTCTCATTTAATGCTAAATGGAAACCCTCTGTTGGACGGTCCGCAGCAGGCTCCATATCATCGGCTCAGCGACTCCTTATCTTTGTAGTTCTGGTTGTTTTGACGTCTGAAACCTGCCAGGATGAGAGAGGCTGAACAAAGAGTTGCAGCGCCTGCAATGTGAGATCAGATAAGACATGCAATGACCACAGAGACGGGCCAGCAGCAAAGAGACAGAGAGGAACAGCAGCTCTAGGGTTCTGGTCGGATTTTTTAAAACCAAAGGAGCGTCCAGTTGCACCTGCTTACTGAGGGATGTAGCTAAAGGAGAAAGCTGTCGATGCAGGTCCAACCGACACTCTTAAAAACAAACACAAAATAGTTTCAGGTCAACTTTCTTTCCAGCTGTCTTTCTGACGCTGCCAATTCAGCATATGTGCAGACAAATGCAGTTTTTTCACAGCTTTCTGGATCCATTCGGACTTGCCAGTAACCACTGTTCAGGTCTAGTGTAGTGAAAATCACTGCTCCACAAAGAGACTCCAGGATTTCCTGAATGTTTGGCAATGGATATGCATCTGTATGTGTGACTGCATTTAGTTTTCTGAAGTCGACACAAAAACGCAGTTTGGGGTCATTTTTTTTAGGCACCAGGACAACAGGAGCGGCGTATGTGGATGGTTCAATGATGTCTTTCTCCAGCATTTCATCTACATGATCCTTAATCATCTGAAGTTTAGCAGGTGAGACTCGTTTAATTGGCACATCTTGAGAAAGATAAATCTTGCTCAGAGGCAGGAGCTGGAACAGGTTTTCTGTTGATGGTTTTTACTGGATGAATATATTTAAAGTTTATTTTATTTTTCGTAAAGGAGCAAAATGATTCATTTGATTTTATATTTTCAGTAAGCGTAGCACTTACGGAGGATGTTTAACTGTGACGTCACCGGCATCCGGGTAATTGTGGTGACATGTCGGCACGGCAGGAGCACAGAATGAAGTTTGTTTGTTTGGTTTTCTCCTTTTCCTTAATGATCGGTGGTGTTCATGCAGAAGAACAGAAGCAAAAGACTGAAAGCACGAGGGATTAAACAGCCTCGGATGGGCTTTGTTTCTGGTTAACAGAACGGAATATGCAGAAGTCGTAGCAGCAGTTGTTTCTGTTACGCTGTCTGCTGAGACGCTGACATTTTTCAAACTGGAGCTAGGAGCCAGATTGAACAGCGGACCAATCAGGTAAGTGCATGTGTTTAATGGGCGTAAAGAAGGCGTGTCTTGAGCTGTGAAGAAGCAGGAGGGTTTATGAATAACGGTGCAGCCAGCTGTGTGCAACAAGCAGGTTGTCACACCATTATACAGTAGCTGGTAGTTAGAAACACGTTCAGCGCTGGTCTGGAACACGTCACATACGTTGAAGATAAGTTCTTGATAAGTTAAGAAGAACTGCTATAGCCTTAGACTGCTGGAGGACATAGGGACCCCTTTTTCATCTTCATTCTCTCTCTATTCTCCCACTCTGCAGAATCTG
>NW_015153411.1:0-1668 GCF_000732505.1 Cyprinodon variegatus | reverse complement strand
CTCCAGACATGGGTCGTGTGCTCTAACCACTGCCCCACCGAAGAAAGCCCCACATTCTAGACTAAGTATTTTTAATGTAACTTGAAATAAAAAGTTAAGAAAAATCTGGTTGTGAGAAATTTATCCAAATGTTTATTTTAACATAAACCATTAATTTCTGGGCCAGCAAAATTTTGAGAAAACAAAAAAACAAAAAACAAAAAAAAACAAAAAACAAAAAAAAACAAAAAACAAAAAAAAAACAGCCTCCCTACATAGATTTTAAACGCTGAAATGCTGCTGGTATAAAATGATTGGGACTCTGGTTTGTTTCACAGCGAGGCGTTACATAGCGGCGTCCTGAAGGCAACAAAGAGATTTCATTTGGGAGAACATGTTCTGATGAAGCTGGGGAAGATTCTGCATCATCCAGGTCTTTTACCACATTTACACCGAGACCGGTCCGAGCTCGGATCAGTTAACCAGGTGGAGCTCGGTTCTGACGACCGTTTACACATCGCGCTCTCTCGGTTCCTCGCCTCCTAGTGACGATCTGCGGTATTACTGCCAGTATTGAAGGAGGAAATCAAGCAGCTGGTGGCGGTAAGGCACCAAAGGTTGTTTGCCGACCGCCATAAAACACAAGAAGAGGATTTCAATTGTCGTTTATAGTTGTTGTTCTTCTTCTTCTGTTTTGTGTTGGTTGACTAGCAACTTCCGGACCGGTCTCGGCTGATATGAAGCATGGCCAATGTTTTCTGTTAGTTTAAACAAAAAAAAAACAAAAAAAAATGCAACCAAATTCTAGGGATGGAACGGTTTATGAAAACCGTCCGAACCGTTCGGTTCGCGTGTGTTGCGTTCGGGTGATGCGCTGCTCATTTTTCTCATAGGCGAAGCGTTTACACTCCAGAGCAGAAGGTGGCGGTAATGAGACCAAAGCCAACCACCGGTAGTAAATAGAAGAAGAAGAAGCGAAGCAGCTTAGCCGGGTGTAGCAGAAAAAAATCAGTTGTTGTGGAGAATTGTGTGGGTATGGCGAGTGGGAAAGAACAGGATTTTGAATATTTGCCAGCAGCACTTTATAGGTCTGCTGTATGGGACCACTTTGCATTTAGAGTGACCTACGATGACGGCGGGAAGAAAGCTGTGGATAAAAGTGCAACAGTGTGTGCAAGCATTGTGCAACACGTTTTATTTATGCTAACAGCAACACGACCAACACGTCAGGCTAACCCCGAAATCCTACAGCCTCCGCTGTGGCTCCCGTCCGCTCCGCTCTGAGTTCCTTGGAGATCGTAGAGGCCATGCGCGAGATGATCAAATTCAAAGCAGCAAAACATGTGGAAATGATCCAGGGTTTCCGCAAATCATTAAAAATAATTACAATTCATTAATTTTGGGGGGATTTTGTCATTAATTTCATTAAAAAAATTTCATTAATCTTTATAATTTTTATAAAAAAAAAATTTTTTGCGGTGTAACAACAAACATATACCGAACTGAAAAAGTTTTAGCTGGTCAGTTACTGTACACTGCTGCTAAAGTTCAATGTGGCAATATTAGATTAGAACAAAGTATGCCGATCTGACGGCGTATGGTGTTCTTACAGAACGCATATAAAGGTGGAGGAAACCTCCAACAGGACAGGAAGTGCCATTAAACTGACTGCAGAAAATGGGGGGGGGG
>NW_015153410.1:7803-11403 GCF_000732505.1 Cyprinodon variegatus | reverse complement strand
ATACTGAATCGAATCGCCATGATGGATGTGATTTACACCCCTACTATTAACTGCATTTGTGAATGGGAAAATGTTTGTGCATTTCTTCCGACCGGATTTGGAAAGAGCTTGATTCATTAGCTAGTTGTCAAAAAAATCAAGAATGGGAAATGGCACAGCTGTCGCTGCTGCTGTGATTGGCTAAAAGCTCAACATGGAGGCAAGTGCCCCTTGATTTACCCAATCAGCTTGAGTAATTGTATTGAAGGTCACAAACACTTCAACAAGAGGCTTTCAAGATCGATAAATGTATTTTGAATTCTACACACTATCTATCTTGCTTATGAAAGGTTAGTCTACTTTATGATTTTTCAAATCAGAAAAAGGGCTGAATTTCCTTATTATTTAGAAGTCCAAAAGGCTGGTTTCACATTAGTGTTATCTAATGCTGATGTAGGTTCTCAGTCATCCAGGTCATATTCATTCCGTAAAAATTCAGAAAATATCCACTGGACTTGGAGATTGTTTATAGTGATGTGCAGTATAAGTTTTCCAAAGTAGACATAGAATTTAAAGAGACTACTTCTTCCTCTACTTGGCTTGTGGCATAATGCAAAGCTCCTAACTCTTGTTAACTCTTGTTTCTGTTCATAGTGGTGCACTTTTATAATAACGATCTCTGTGTATCTTTATGTATCTTTTAACAGTGCAAAACAGATTGGCTAAGGGGACTGCTGCATATAGTCGCTGAAAATGCTCACTATGATTACAGTACTTGTCAGCCTAGGCCTCTGGGTAAACAAATGGAACCATCTCTACGGCATCAGAGGTGTTGTACCTCAAAGGTCCAATGTCTTATCCTTTTCACTGTTAAATAGCTAAAAAGATCTGCGTACTCATTCTAAATTCCACCTGGTTGATTGCCCTGAACTGAAACCATTACTCCAATTTTGTTCACTGTTGCTCTTTGAACCTTGCATTAAGTCTTTCATATCAGTTGCTTTCATCATCAGTGTCTAAAATCTCAAGTCAAATGTTCAGCTATGACGCACAAAGCACATTCATCAAGTAAATGTCTGTGTTAGCATGAAAGCAGTTGGGGTTTTTTGCCCTCAGATGTTTTAGCACGTCCGTGGATATATTAATGGGTTTTGTGCACAAGGTTGCTGTCATAATCTGGGTTGTAACTAACCTGGCTGTTCACAAAACTACGCAGTCTAGTTCTTTATGTTCATACCTAAGATGTTGAATTTTTGGGTTAACCATAGCTCCATTGGTCTCATTTTAATGTTGTAAAATTTACATAAAACGTTTTTTTTATAATACAACATCAAAGTAAGAAAAATGGCAATTGACTCTGGCATTAACTCCGACAGTGTGCTTATGCTTCACATGATACAGTATTTCTCATTATGTCCTTTTTAACCTAAATAAAAATTAATAATTGAAAGAAAAGCTGTCAGTTTCGTCTTTTTAATTAATGTAGTAATTTGATGAATGGTGACACTTAATGATCATTCAAATAGGTTAATCCCTTTGTGTTAGGCTCCGGGAGGAATTCTGTATACCCATTATACTGGAGCGTGGGACTCTTGTCTGGTCAAGGGAGGCTAAAATGACCCTCAGGAATGCTATTGTTGTGTTCTCAATTCCCTTTCCAAGCGAACCATGCTCTATCAGACTGATGGTCCTCTTTAGCAGAATGTGATATCCACGGGTACCAGAGGCAAGAGAGGGGAGAATTGCTCCATAAAAAGGCTCAAATAAAAGCCTGTTCTCTCTGTTCTGTCTCTGCTGTCCGGAGCTGGAACGGCAGGAATGTGGCAGGCAGACCGACTGGCCCTCAGAGCCTTCAGTCCCCAATGAATTTTAAAAAGGCCTTTTTTCATTCAAAGCAGGGTGCTGACTAACAGCATGTCGCCTGGCCAAGCACTCAGGAGGGTGAGAAGAGAGTAAAGAGAAAAAGAAAAAGGAGGGCTGGAGGAAGGAAGAGGCTGGCAAAGGTAGTTGGCATCTTGGTGGACTTGGGTATTGGATGTCCCTTACAGTGAGAGATAATGGCCGCTCAATATGAGAAGTCACTCTGGAAGCATTCTTGACCTTACCAGGAGAGTCTAGAGGGAATAAAGGAAATACAAGACAAAAAATGAGGTGCAAAAGCTGAGGAGAGGATAATTATGTTCGACATAGTCCAGTGACAAATACATCTGCTAAAGGGGTGTTAAGAGGAATGTCCAATTGTGTTTACTGATTGTTTTTACTCCTAATAAAAATGCAAATAAACATATACTTCAAGAATTTAAGAGTGTTATTAATTGTTTATGTAAAATATAGGCTGGACAGATATTGCTCTCAAATATTCAGTCCCGCTAAAGAAGGTCTTGGATGACAATTTTTTAACCTAACATGGTAAACAGAAGACACGCAAACATATTTTGATGTTAATCACTAAGGTTCTAAACATTTTCAAAGTGTCTAACTGATGTTTATTTTTGAAAGCATTATCTCCAATGACTAAGTTAGTCAAAAAGACATCATAAGAAAATGCATAGGGTACTTTCAAATCGAAAGTGATATTAGAGGACAGGACAAGAACCTATTACTTTTGTAACATAAAAAAAAATATGAATATTTTGATGGCAAAAAACAAGGTCAATGTAATAACAATAAACACCCACTTTCCCTAGAATGTAAAGAAAAATAACAAAAGTGCTTCAATAATAAATCCATGAAAAAAACTCAGAGTGAAAGGAACAGGTTTTTTTCATTACAGCATAAACTTAGAGCATTAATACTGATACTACTTTTTTAGTTTTTTAACTTATAACTTTTCGGTTAGCTTCTTAACATTTACATTTAGCCTTTTACCTTTTTCTTAACTTGTTAGTTTATTATAAGGTTGTTTCTGGGAAAAGAAATTGCCTGTGGAGATACTCCATCAGTCAGAATAACAAAAAAAAAAAGTAAGAAAGTGGAACACAAATGGCAAAGGTCTGGACTCTAGATTCATTATAATATCTGTAAAGAGAGACTTAACGGATATAGATTACAACTGAGATCTTTGGCAAAAACATTAACAATAGTTGTCTTATTGGAGGCTGAGAAACACCCCTGGACTGTGGCATCTGAACCCCACGCAGCCAGGGTCCCACAATTTTGCTAATTTCTTCACAGAAAAAGCTCCAAAGATTAAAGAGGCAGTCTCTACATGTATATCAAGTTTTTTTCCAAGCACGGTAGCAAGAAGGAGCAGCAGTGAATGGCATACGTCTTAACCCTAATGTATTTTATTTGGCAGTGTGCGGGTGGAAAATGGTTCAGACTATTTTTTTAGATACTTTTTTTTAAACCTATATAACTTTTTCCCCCTTTAAACTAATATGAGAATATAGTTAAATTTAATAAAAGAAATTTGCTTATAACAGAACTGGATTCTTCTAACAGGAGCCAGACTTTGACTTAAGCACCATATGTAGGTTAGAAAGAAAAAATCAGGTCAGAATGTACTTTTCTTGTTAAATGTTTAATGATTCCATCCATCCATCCATCCATCCATCCATCCATCCATCCATCCATCCATCCATCCATCCATCCATCCATCCATCCATCCATCCATCCATC
>NW_015153410.1:0-1871 GCF_000732505.1 Cyprinodon variegatus | reverse complement strand
GATCTCGTCCTCCATTTTAGATGTGATTAATCTATCTCTGTTACAGGGATATGTACCAAAGGCTTTTGAGGTTGCTGTATTTAAACTTTTACTTACCCAGATGACTTGGTCAATTATAGACCTATATCCAATCTTCCTTGCTTATCTAAAATTGTGGAGAAAATAGTTCCCTAACAAGTATGCGATCACTTACACCATAATGAACATTTTTAAGAGTTTTAGTCTGGCTTTAGAGCACATCAGCACTGGAACAGCTCTGGTGAAGTTTGTTAATGATACTCTCATGGCCTCAGGTGACACACTTGTATCTATACTTGTCCTGTTAGATCTCAGTTCTGCATTTGATACAGTTGATCATAATATTCTTTTAGAAAGACTTGAATATTTTGTAGGAATTAAATTAACAGCACTAGACTGGTTTAAATCTTATTTATCTGATCGATTTCAGTTTGTTTACGTTAATGAACAAGCTTCCTCATGTTCAAAGGTTACCTGTGGAGTACCACAGGGATCAGTGCTAGGACCAATTCTCTTTACTATACATATGCTCTCAATCGGTATAATTTTTAGACAGCATGGGATTAATTCCAGTTATGCTGACGATAATCAGCTATATCTGTCAATAAATCCAGATGAAGCTAACCCATTATTACATAGATTACAGGCATCACTTGAAGACATAAAAACATGGATGACCCTTAACTTTCTTCTTCTTAATGCAGACTAAACAGAAGTTACAGTCTTTGGACCAGAGTCTTTGAAAAAGAAGCTGAATAGTAAGTCCCTTCATTTGGATGGGATTAAACTGACTTCATATAATAAAGTAAAAATCTTAGTGTTATTTTTGATCAGGACCTGTCATTTAAATCCCATATCAAAGAGTTTTCAAGGATTCCCTTCTTTCATCTGAGCAATACTGCAAAAATTAGAAATATCCTGTCCAGGGGTGATGCTGAGAAACTAGTCTATGCATTTGTTACTTCAAGCCTGGACTATTGTAATTCTTTACCATCAGGAAGTCCACAAATTGTAGTTAAAAGCCTCCAGCTGATCCAAAATGCTGCAGCCAGAGTTCTGACGAGATTAAAAAGAGAGATCATATCTCTCCTATCCTGGCTTCTCTTCATTGTCTTTCTGTTAAATCCAGCATAGAATTTAAAATCCTCCTTCTCAAATATAAAGCCTTAATTGGCCAAGCTCCATCTTATATCAACGATTTAAATGTTCCTTATGTCCCTAACAGAGCACTTTGCTCTTAATCTGTCGGTTTACTAGTGGTTCCTAGAATTTTTAAAAGTAGAATGGGAGGCTGATCTTTTCCTGGACGGGGCCACTTTTTACAGTTGCCTTTTGTGTCTCAGCTTCTGTCTCCTTGAACCCCAGTCGGCCTCAGCAGATGGCTGCTCACACTGAGCCTGGTTCTACAGGAAGTTTATTCCTGTTAAAAGTAAGTTTTTCCTCTCTACTGTCACTTCAAGCATGCTTAGTGCAAGGGATTGCATTCGAGTCAATGAGTCGACGCAATCAAGAAAAATTTGAATCAATTTGACTGTGATCTGATAGCCTGGGTGCCATTCCGAACTTAGTCCCGCCCACAAGGTTTGAGGTCGGGAAGTTCGGTCTGGCATTGCTCAATAGTAGCTAGCACAATATCTGGCGGGCCAATCAAATTGTCAGGGCGGGCTTAATACGATAATGGACAGATGATCAACAGTAACGTAATCAACCACGTGACCAATGCGCGCTTGGGTGACAACAACAATGGCGGCCGCTGGAGCGTTGAGGTGTGTAGATTCTGCTATTAGGTCTGTTCTAGAAGATATCGACAGTAAATTAATTTTAATAGAGGAACAGAGAAACGCGTTCAAGGC
>NW_015153409.1:8885-11414 GCF_000732505.1 Cyprinodon variegatus | reverse complement strand
GTGAAGCTGCTGTAGGTGAAGCTGCCTGTAGGTGAAGCTGCTGTAGGTGAAGCTGCCTGTAGGTGAAGCTGCTGTAGGTGAAGCTGCCTGTAGGTGAAGCTGCTGTAGGTGAAGCTGCCTGTAGGTGAAGCTGCCTGTAGGTGAAGCTGCCTGTAGAAATCAGAAAGACTTCAGTAACGCCTCCTCAGATCCTGGTTTATTGTGTGATTTTTAATGTTACGCCGCTGGCTGTGCAGGATGGGAGGAAATGCTAAACTGATGCTACAACAATGTAGCACTGTGGCCAAGTCATTGCAGAGGGTGGCCGTGGCCACCCCTGGCCACCCTCTGGTGGAGCCACTGTCCAGAAGACCTTCCCTCCTGTAACAGAAATCACATGGTAGCAAAAAAAAAACAAACATAGAGACTAAGAAGACGGGCATCAATCTGAGGGGCGGCACAGAGCCCAGAGGTAACACTGAGGTGGAGCAGAAACCACAATCATTCATCCATAGAGTCCAGCTTTATGGACGATGCCCAGAAATCACAGAGTTTTACCGATAAGAGGAAATAATCTGAGCTTTGCCTGCAGATGTGTCCAAAGTCCCCAAACTTATGGAGGGAAACGTTCTGGTTAGATCAGACCAAAACAGAAGCACGGCAGAGTAAGATGGGGATGCAGCATCACGCTGTAGGGATGATGGTCATCAGCAATGGGAACAATGGGAACAATGGTCAGAGTCAATGGAAAGATGGAGGGCACTAAACACACGGACATTCATCAGCAAGTCCTGCGTTAGTCTACTTAGACTTGAGACCAGAATGGAGGATTAATCTAGAGCACAACAAACCTAAAGCGTCCTGCTAAACTGGTTGAAGGGAAACCAGTAATTTCCCTCTGGGATTATTAACGTATGTCTGATTCTGATTCGGGTTTAACCGTGTTGGAATGACCCAGAGGAAGTGCAGACTTTATACTTCGATATTCTGAAGTTAGACGTGTTCATAAGTAAAAACCGTCCAAACTGAAGTAGCATTAGATGTGATTATCAGCTGTAAGTCTTATAAAAGCAGAGGAACGATCAAATCTCTCATATCTGCTGTTTTATTCACAATAGAAGTANAACAGTAAATATAAAAGCCAAATTTGATCACTATTGTGTTTCTCTTATTTCCTGAGGGGCTAAAATGAAGCAGAACCTGAGACGTAATTGTTGACTGGCAGCGGGACTCTGGACGCCTGGTCTGTTGATCCAATCAGGGGTGAGAATTGGTTTAACGCGTCACACGACCGGGATGAACTAAAGTATTCAATCTCTCCATCATCATCTTCAGCTGTAAGTTGAAGGTTACTTCAGTGTGAATGAAGAGCTCTGCAGTGAGGCGAATAAAAAGCCCATCAGTCTGAGGTAGAAGGCAGCGAGGAGCAGTGGGCGGAGCAACCATTCATATTCCAGGGTGTTCAACATTTTCAAGGCGTCTACAGTAGTGATGTCATGAGATGAACTGACGCTTCGAGGCGTGTGTCGAGTAGTGCAGGGGGCGACTCCACTAGATGAGTAACGAGGCTTGCTTCATTTAGGGGAGGAGCCAAAATCGATGAGGTCCGAAGCCTCGCTACCGCCATACCATGTGACCACTACAGGAAGTGGTTCATCTCGTCCCAGAACTTTGGCAGAGCTGACATTTAAACAAACTCAGTATTCGGTCAAGGTGTGGGAGTTTGGAGGAGAGCTGCTGTCAGTTGGATAGAGTTTGGATAGATTCTAAGAATAGATTGGTAGGAAATCTAGTTGCTTAAAACTATTTTTGTTAAATCAAACGATGTAATGATCTAAATTACAATGTTTCCATTGCTAGTGGTGTCAGCTGTAAGACATTGACTTCCATACCTGAGGTTGTTGGTTCAAGTCCCACCTTAGACATTGGAAATTTAGCTAATGTTATTGTTTGCCCTAGTACTAATATAGATTGGGTTAAAACACTGCCAAAGTAGATTGGTTGGTTTAACCAAAAGATTAGTTGATTACAATTGGAGACGCTGGAGATCCCATTGCACAGCCATGCTTCTGTCTGTAAAAATGACCTCTGAATGTGAAACAGGTTGTGAAAAGACAAAGGCCCAGTAGTGTGCAGATCTGAGTGAAACTAGTCCTGTTGTTTGAGTCACTATGTTGTTGAAGACGCATCCTGACTGTTTCTACTGCCTCTGTTATCGGTATGCATGTGAAAGTGAAGTAACATCAAACGATACCAGGGTTTCTCCTGCTGCCATCCTTAAATGTTTGACTTTGTTAGCAAAGTCTATGTGATGTGGTGTGTTTCCCACCAAGGGAGCTAAGATATTAATAACCTGTTTAGCAATGTTGTCTGTTACTGAGTTAATGCTGCTGACGATGGGCCTGAGTGGTTCTCCTTCTTTGGGAATTTTTGGGAGTCCATATAAGCTGGAATTTCCTCCCCTGGATATAATCTGAAATAGGCTGTGCTGTTAATTACCGTGTCTTTTTCAAGTTGTTGAGATGGTCTATTATTTTCTTTTTATAGCCG
>NW_015153409.1:3731-5073 GCF_000732505.1 Cyprinodon variegatus | reverse complement strand
GATGATGATGACGATGATGATGATGATGATGATGATGATGATGATGATGATGATGACGATGATGATGATGATGACGATGATGACGATGATGATGATGATGATGATGATGATGATGATGATGATGATGATGATGATGCTGCCTCTTCATGCAGTCTTCTGGTTTAAGGTGCTTCGCTCTTATTTGTCCTTCAGATGTTTAAACTGCAAACTTTCTAAGTCAAGAAGAAGAACTTTATTAGTTTGGAGAAAAGAAGACAAACAAAATAAAAAAAGAATAAACCGTGAACTTTAGACCAGAACCAGCTTAGATTTATAGATAAATTTGATCTCATTAGAAAAGAAGCATGAATGACGGCTGAAGATTGTCAGGGTTTCCTTTATTACCATTTAACCCTGAAATTTATTTAATGGTTAAAGTGTTTTTCAAAAAGTCAAATTGTTGTGTAGTATTATATTAATGTTATATTTTATTGAACATAAATACATTAACCTTACTGTAGGTATTTAAACTACGGAAGCCTAGAGCGGTCATACTCCACTTTACCTTCACGAGATAATAACAGAACTATCTCGTTATCCTGATTAAACTATTCATATTATCTCTTTATCAACAGAAAGATAAGATAGAAAATTCAGTTGTTTTCTGGAGAAAACCACCATGAAATGTTATTGGAGGGAAACGTTGGCTCTGGGCAGCCGTACTAAACAATTAAAAACTATTAATGATTCATCTGCTACTTTTTAAATTCTATTGGTTTAATATTAAACTGTGTGCAGAATTATTGGGAAAGTTATATTTTTGAGGATTATTTTTATTATTTGGCCATAATTGTTCTCAATCAACCCAAAAGACTCCTTCATATCAAAGTTTCATATTTGTGGAAGTTGATGTGTTTTATTTTTAGATTTGTCCGTTTAATGAGGATGCCTGTGAGCAGGTAAATATTACTGCAGAATTATTAGGCAATGTAATTAAAACAAATATATTCCCATCTCACTTCTTTACTTTCACCAGCTAAACCAATAGAACAACTCAAAATTCAGAAATAAATATTTTCGACATTAAAAAACAAACAAACAAACCAGTGACCGATCTATCCTCCTTTCTCCTCCATGACGCTCTAAATCCTCCATCCATAGATTCTGTCAGTCTTGATCTGTGTGTGATCCTCATGGCGGTCAGCAGCCTCCCTGTTTTCCCTCCCTGTAGATCTCACCTTTCATGAAGGACCACAGGTTCTCCATGATCAGATCAGGTGACCAAGGCGGCCATGTCATTATTTTCTCCTTCTACTGATCCAGCCTGGTGCCCATCCATCCATCTGGACCATCTAGACTCTCT
>NW_015153409.1:0-1376 GCF_000732505.1 Cyprinodon variegatus | reverse complement strand
TATATTACATTTCTGACTGTATATCCCTGTAATTATTACACACTGTAGCTTTAAGAATCTGTGGTTAAGGAGGTATTGTTCACCGGCTGGGGTGGGTAGGTCCCTCGTTCCTCTGTGATGGGGTGGGGGGGTTTGGTGATATCTGGAAGGGATCATGTCTATGATTGAATTGTATGTTTTTGGAAGCTGGAATCTGAGTCCACCACCTCTGTTTAAAGTTGGTTTTTCTCTCTTAACATAGATGGCTTCCTTCACGCCCCTGATAAAAAAAGATGGTTTGAGTCTCCATCACTGTGTGACTATGGTTCTTTTAGCCTATCCTAATTCAATTTTAAAAATGAACTTCCTTTTTTATTTCGGTTAATTTATATTGCTTACATTTTCTGTATTTGCATTAGCATTTCTATATCCTGATATGATTATATAACAGCCTCTGTGTTCCATTTTTACATGTTAGAAGATAATAACATAATATATAGGAAAGAAAACATAAAAGCAGTTAAGCATGAACAGGTCAGACCTTCAAATGACCCAGAAATTTCACATCTTCTCCGGAGCCATTTCTTATGCAGTGTTACACAAACATCTTTTCTGCTGAGTTTTGCCTCAAAAGCCTGAAGTCAAAATCCATATTTCTTACTTGTGTAAGTAGGGTCACAAAGTGGGGCTTAAAACCTCTGCAGTTGCTGTCATGCCATATTTCACAGTGCAGTGTGTGAACACAGAGCAGAGCTGACAAGTCTCTGTGTGAGGAGAGGAGGCTCGGTTCAAAAACAGCTTGACTCCCTGATAAATGGACTGGCCACTGGCCCATTAGCTGACAAAAGTGGTCAAAATGAGTCAGTTTACCAAAGGGAACAAAGAGGAAAAAAGATGAAAAAATTCTTGTTTTTCTCTTTTTTAGCTGAGAGACATGCTGCTCTGACACATCCTCAGATAAATTTGGTGAGACTGGACAATGACTAGTGAACCAATGAGGCGCTGATTCAACCTACCAACCATCTCAGACGCAGCTCCTCCAGTTAAAACGACACATTCATGCAAATAGTTTGTCCAGATTCTAGGTTATAGATGATTTATTGCAGGTTCAATAGGAAAAAAACCCAAAGCACCAAATGTTTTTCCACCTCTGTGGGCGACTGTGTCCTCATGCTTATAGGAAGGATCCTAAAGATGGACGGTTGTTGATAGTTTATTTATATGCCGTCATTTCACAACAGCAGAGACAATGCAGGGTGGATGGATGATTTATATGTTTAATATATAAATGTATTTTCTGAGAATGTTTATTTAAAGCTACAGTGTGTAATTTTTAGCGACATCTAGCAGTCAGACTGCAGACTGCAGCAGCATGAACATCTCCCCCCCACCGCTTC
>NW_015153408.1:10109-11428 GCF_000732505.1 Cyprinodon variegatus | reverse complement strand
GACTGGATTATAATAAACTAAAGTTCCAATATTCATCACTGTTTGACACCAAATATCATTTCCTCTGATCACGGAGCAGCCGCCTTGATTGGTCTCACAATGAATCCTCGGATATCCAAGAATAGTGAGGATACATCGGACCCGTCCTTCAAATCGGGCAAAAAGGACGCATTCCTAGGCCGCATAACGAGGAGTCTTGGAATCTGACCAGACTCAGGCGCCGTGCTATGTTGTAATCGTCCTTCGAATCTGGACCTCTAAGGACACATCCCATGAATTCGAACAGAGCATAAGACTTCGTGCACAAAGACAGAAGGATGGATTCAGTTTACAAATATTCAGCTTCTCTGGTGAATGCGATAGACTTTATTTGCATGCTTTATGCTCGATTTTATTTGTTACTTTGATGCATATTGAATCTGAACGTCTCCTGATGATGTAAACATGGCGGAGCTGTGGTTATAGAGTACAGAATTGCTGTTGTCTTAATTGGGCTTCTTGCTATCTGACCTCTGTATTCACCCTCCCACTGATCTTCCCCTCAGTTATATCTGCACTTTTTACATTTCATATATGTATGGCATTTATGGCTTCTTTCATTAAAATGTGAAAGTGGTGATTTTAACTCTTTGACACCCATCTTTGCAAATATGCAACAACCTCTCTCTACTACAAAGATAATATGTGCATTGCTTCAGTGCCAGTTATTGCAAATTCAGTGAACTGGAACCTTTGCCAAGGTCTTGTTGGTCCCTAACAGTGTATTTTATTATATATACTCATGTTTATATACATTCAGATATCAGGGGGTTAAAAAGTAGAAGCGGGGGGGGCAGTGAATGCCTAGGTACCAGATGCAACGTCTGCCACTGTTACTGATGCTGATGATGGCAAATGAATTGATGAATATGAAACATAAGTTATCAACAATCCCTTTGACCTGTGGTAGAGGTTTATGCATGTTTCTCTCTAAATTCAGAAGTTTGCATGCATCCCCTTTGTATGGGGCTTCAAATTGTAAATGCATTGTGGGCTGCAGGTGCCGTTGCTCTTGGAAACAACTTTTATTGAGACTGCTGATTTAGATGCTGTACTTTGTGAGGTAGAGATGCAAAAGAGATTCTGTAGGATTGGCGATCCACATGAGCAGGATAACTGGACTAAGGATTTACATCAACTGCTCTCATTCTCAGGGGATGAGTTCACTTTGTATGTTGTCAATAGAGAGAGAGGAACAAATACAGAAAAGTGTAGTCCTTAAGGGCTCACTCCTGAAGGCCTCTTTATCCAACCCTAACCTTCTGAGTTTGGCTGTGAAC
>NW_015153408.1:4647-7174 GCF_000732505.1 Cyprinodon variegatus | reverse complement strand
TGTTCTGCATGTGGGCTAGGAACCTAAAACCCATCATGACATGGGCCTCATCAGGGACGACAACGACCTGGACTACAGAGAGGAGGTGGAGCAGCTGGTGGTGCAGAGATAACAGCCTGATCCTGAAGGTGGAGAAGACCAAGGAGATCATGGTGGACTTCAGGAAGAACAGGTGTGACAGATTAACTGGTGACAAGATTACCTGGTTCGAATCTATGTGCACCGCAGATGTTACTGAAGCTTAGGTGGCTGTGTTGATGCCTGACGAAAAAATATTCCTAATGTAAGAAAACTGTTCGCCAAAAAATCAACCGACATATCTAATGAATAAATTTCTGTTTAGTTTTTTTCAGATTAGAACGATGTGGCAAGGAACTTGTATCCACAGAAAAGCAGTTAGTGCAAAGAACACAAAGAACAGCGTCGTTCACAAGTGTAAAGAAAAATTCAAATAAACGTCTGTCTCACAATTGAGTTATTTCTCCTAATATAATAAGCTATAAATGAAAACCTGCAGCTTGGACGAGCAAGTCTGCACACTGTGTGAATTCCTGAATGTAAATATAAATCCATTAATGAGGCCTGTCATTCAGAACGTAAACGTGTGCAAGCAGCACCTTTTCAAGAAAAACTAACGGCGAACAGAACAATTAAACTTCTCCTCCTTCCTTCCTACTAGTCCTACTTTATTTTTCAAATTGTGACAAAAAGTTACTTTCTTGTTATTAGATTCCATGCGCTCATGTTTCCTTGATTCCTCGATTTGGACACAAATACAAGTCTCTACTACCAAAACTCTGCCCTGCATGATGAACTGTATCAGGTCCCTAACATCGGTTTGAGGAAAGAAACATCTTTATTTTTATTTCAATTGAGTTCAGTCTGTTTATGATATCCAACTGTGAGATCATAACGGGCTGCTGCTGAACTGGTTTTACTGCCCCATATGTACAAAGGGGGTAAAATGTGTTTATTTAGGCACATTTCAGCTAATAGAATCTGAATCACGTAGAAGTTGATGCGAAAACTTTACTTTCTCTGTTTTCACCTTAGAATTTAAATCCCAGAGTTAGCAGCTACCGCTACGGTGTGGGTATGAGTCGCCATGGCTGCTTTATGTTTTTTCTTGTAGAAAAATGCAAATATTCTTTAACGATTAACTAGATTAGTTTGTGACAAATGGGGTCCTCAGCACAGCTGTTTGGAGAGATTAGGTGGCTGCGTGGTTGCCTGATCAAAATGCAGCAAAAGTAAACAGACGGGTCAGAATAAATGTTGTAATTTATCCTTGCCTAAAATCTATCCAACACGTGTCTGTTGTCTGTTGATAATGTGAAATATTATGAGTAATTTAAGTTTGGGGATCAAATAAACGCATCGTGAGGATCTGAAAGCGTCAGAATCTGCAGAGTCTCACAGATTAACTTGTGATCCAGCAGGATCTGGAAGAATACGGGCTGTAAAACACTCCATCACCTGGGATGTTGTTGTTTGGATGTTATGATGCTTATCCTCAATTTAGGGTTGTAGTTCTTTAAATTCTTAATTGTTATTGCTGATTCTTTTTCGTGTCGCAATTATGAACCCGTCATGATGTGTGATCATGTTCATGCAGTCAGCTGTCATCTTATTCCCTTTCTATTGTTTTTAGGACGCCAGATTTTTGGGTTTGCATGCAGAACAACTTAAAATCATTCACATTTTTACAGTTAGTGGCAATGGAGTAATTATTTTATCTACTTTTTACTGTCTGTCTAAATTGTTTGCTTCACTGGTACAATTAGAAGGACAAATAAGCAGCTTATCACAAAGCGCTGATTGCGAGGAAATGTTTGTCATTTCAGAGTTAGGACATAATATTATCTTGCCCATATTTGGAAAATCTGATAAAATAAATCGAGGGCTTAAAGATAACCGTGGATACGAACCCGTGGCCAACTTTGTATTTTCTTGCAAGGCGTCTCTTTACCTGTCGAGTTCCGGACAGTTTATTCACTTCCACCTGCGGTATTTCACCTGTAGACTGTGTCTGATCTGTATGTTGTACAGCTGATCTAGATCAACTGGTGACAGTTAATGTTTCAGAGTCCGCTGATCGCTTAATTCAACTCAATTCAGTTTATTTATATAGCGCCAATTCACAACACAAGTCATCTCAAGGCACTTTACAGTTCAACCAGATCTTAAAGTTCAAGTTTAAATCATGTTTGAATTCCAGAACATCAGATATTACTATTTTTTCCTTTGTTACTCTTAGAACAGAGTGGGGTCACCCCGTTAAGAAATAGTTAGACAGTAAGTTATGTGTAGCTATTAAAAGAGAAAATGATAACCAGATCTTTTTTCTATTGTATTTTATTCATTGATTGTTTGGCAGCAGTCAGCCCGGAGGCTCTGCTGCCTCTTTTAATGCTTTAGCACAGCAGGTTCTGCATTTGTTCGTCCCGATGCCCAAAATATCACATATATTCAGACAAAACATAAACTGAATTCAGACTCAACATTTCACTCTTCCCCGCAGCATTTT
>NW_015153408.1:0-1632 GCF_000732505.1 Cyprinodon variegatus | reverse complement strand
GAACTTTCAGAACTTTGAATTCTGAATATGAGCGACTTTTCCTTTAAATATATATAAAAAGCTCTTAGCTCATGTTTGCTCAAAATGCTGTTCGAAAAGCATTGCCCTCATGATGTCATAAGGGGACATAAACTGTCCTCAGCGGTTCTTAGCTGCCCATCATGTAAACTTTGGCCTTCATCTAATGTATTATCCCAAACTCTTAACAAACTCAGTTTGATGGTAGCAGGAATGGAATGATAACTAAAAACACTGATCTTTATTGAACAGTATAAAATAATTTAATATTTTAAATACTTCTCAGAAGTTTGAATTCTGAATATGAACAGATTTGTTAGCAATATGACTCTATGTGAGATCAAGCTACTATGGATGGTTGTTCAGCAAAGCTCCTCTAACGGTCACACTTTCCCTCATTTCCCTCCATAGCGGCTCCGTAGCTTTGTTCTCACACTGAATGTAGATGTTTGGCTCTGAATTCATTAACGATGGATAGTGGATGAAGGGAAGACAGACTTGGTCTGGAGATGGACAATGGGCTACAGGTCTGCTTGTGTATTTAAGGAGACGTGTTGTGTAGATTGTGAACTCATATTAAGCATTTACCTTATATGTTGCACCTCTTGCCTCTATCAGTAGATTTCATTGAAAGATTTTTGTTCAAAAGATTTCTTCCTTTTTTTTTATTTTCATTTTATTTCTAATGAAGCCTAGGCGGAAGTTAAACTAAAGAAAGTAAATTTCTCACCCTCACCTATCAAAGGCTCATCTGCCTCCAACGCAAACCACTCAGATTTGAACCGCACCTCCACGAAGCCCAATAAGCATCTAGAGTTCATCTTAACACTTTAAAGCCTGAACCATGAAATATTTGACAGAAGATTCTAATTTTTCAAAATTAGAATTGTCATTGAACTTTCTGAGAAGTTAAGTAACAATACAAATTTTGTATCCATTAAATTAAATCATTTATTTGCATCAATTTTAATACATTACGCATTTCCATATCCTCCTCTTTTATATGTTTTCTTTCCACTACATATATCTGATTTTGTAAGTCAGGGTTTCAAAAACAAAAACATCACACTGATGATGCAGAGGTTTCAAAAACGAAGGTATCAAATATGATACACTTGGCTTGAAAGGGTAAAAAGGTCTTCAATTCAATGTGTCGGCTTGCTGCTCAGCCAAAACACAAGTAGTGGTTGTGCTATGTCCCATTTTGACTCAGACAACCCCCAATCAACCCACCTCCATCCCCATCTCCACCATCATAGCTAAACTCCATCTGGCTCTTCCATGGTGCTTCTTCAACCTCGTCCCTATCAGAGTATACTTTCTCTATCACTGCCTTCTCTGTCTCATCTCAACTGGACTGACATGTTGAGGCTGGTTCTGCCAGAGGTTTTTTCCCAAAGGAGAGTTTTTCCTCTCCACTGTCGCTTCATGGTTGCTCATCGCGGACAGGTTCATGCAAACCTGTGTTTATCCAAGCTGCATATCTATCTTCCGGGTTCCAAGTGAAGCACCAGTTTCAGCTCACACAGTCTTCTGGATACGGTGGTCTGCTTGACCAATACAGCTCAAGCAGATCACCTGGCCAGTCAGCAGTCTATGTACTGAACCAACTTC
>NW_015153407.1:7904-11435 GCF_000732505.1 Cyprinodon variegatus | reverse complement strand
GAATGTCTTCACTGAGAACCAGATTCTACACCTTCCTGAGACGATCAGCTTCAACGATGTTCAAGCTGTCATCAAAGATGCAATACAGATCTGCCCTCTACTGCTGGAGTTCAAAAGAGATGCAAAGTCCTTCTTCCTTCCTAAACTTCACAATGTGGAAGTGCTTACATCACAACTGCAAAAGTACATACAGACCTCCAAACGTCTAATTCACGCAACAAGGTAAAATTATATTTATAGAACTAAACACAGAGAGTAAATAGTGTTTCCAAAAAAGTGACCTTATGCTCTTTTCACAGTTTTAACTTTGAAATTAGCTTGGAAATGACTGAAGAAATAGCCGTGGATCCAGATGATCTGAGTGAAAATGACATGCAAATGATGATAAGTCACATTAAACAACTGGAAAAAACCAGGTTAGTCTGAAACAACATACGCAAAACATCAATATTTTTCAGGAAAACTTTCTGTTCTAACAATGCGTGGGTTCTCTCCGGGTACTCCGACTACCTCCCACTGTCCAAAAACATGACTGTTAGGTTAATTGGCTTCTCTAAATTGTCCTTAGGTGTGAGTGTGTGTGTGAATGATTGTTTGTCTCTGTGTTGCCCTGCGATGGACTGGCCACCTGTCCAGGGTGGACCCCACCTCTCGCCCGTAGACAGTTGGAGATAGGCACCAGCACCCCTCGCAACCCCACTCGAGACAAGTGTGTCAGATAATGGATGAATGGATGGATTATAATTCTGATTAATCTGGCAAACTGTCAGGCTCCATGGAGGGGGAAGCAGTTGTTTGCCAACACTGTTTTTCAGTGGCAGTGGACAGCTACTGAACTTGAAAGCACATTGTCAGTAGGTGGAAGGAATACTTTGAGGATCTCATCTGACTGACATGCCTTCTGTGGTGGGAGTAGAGACAGGATGCTTCGGGCACCGAGGTGGTCATAAAACTCTACAGTGGCATTGCTTAGGGCATGGATGAGATCTGCCCTGAATACCTTAGAGTGGCAGACATGCCAATTCAACATCACATGGAGGTCTAGGATAGTGCACCTGGACTGG
This sequence comes from Cyprinodon variegatus, assembly GCF_000732505.1. Taxonomy (NCBI): domain Eukaryota; kingdom Metazoa; phylum Chordata; class Actinopteri; order Cyprinodontiformes; family Cyprinodontidae; genus Cyprinodon; species Cyprinodon variegatus. The sequence continues at coordinate 10,371 of NW_015153407.1, read as the reverse complement.
CAGATGGTGGTTGTTCCCCTGCATAAGAGGGGGAACGGGAAGGTTTTTCACCGCCTTATCTAGACCCACAGGTAGTTCGTGATTGTCCCTCTTGCGTTGTGGCGTGGAAACAGAACATAGCGGATGATCACGCATCAATATTGGGCATAAATCAAAAATATCTGCGACAAGCTCACTGGGACACACTGCTGCGGGGAGTATAACCAGCCCTTAACTCTTCTCCACTGTCTTGCTCAACAAGAATCCATTATGTTTGGTCTATGACTAGGGTTGGGAATTGATAAGATTTTCACAATTCCAATACTCTTATTGATTCTGTGAAACGATGAACTTGGTAAGTGCACGGTGACATTCGTCTACCTTCGCCTGGGAAATTCTATTTCTGCCTGCCTCGGCAAAAACAGAAGGCTGCCAGCCTCTGAGCCAGCCAGACTATCTGTCATCCCTTTAATGAAAAAGCATTACTGTACAATTTCGGGAAATAAACTCATCTCCCCCTGATTTAAATAAACCAGCGTCACCTTTCTCTCGATTCCTGAACTGCAGAGCAACTTTGTAGCATGTTTCGTTACATCCATTGCAATAGCTAGAATCATGTAAGAACTCCAGCTATCAGTAGCTCTAATTAAACATGCAAACAATGAAGGGCTGGATTAAAGAGAAAGGTACACTCTCTTAGTAACCCCAAAGAGAGGTTTGGAAATTGGTTTATTTCCAGAAATGGCATATGATTTACTAGGAACTACATTATAAACAGCCAGTGATATAAAACTAGCTACTTACCACCAGAGTTGCCGTCCATGCTGGTCGTAACTTTAGCTTCTGTCCGGAAGCATTAAAAACACGGCATTCGTTAGAATGTATGCCACATTGTGTGTGCAGATGTTTCTGCATGTTGGATGTACTTCCTCCCACGGTTGTAATTGCCACTATGCAATGATTGCAAAGCGCCTTTTTGCCATCTTTCTCTTCCTTAAAAGGAAGCCAATCTTTCGATCACTTTGAACACTTTTGTTTTGCATTTCTAGACTTACGCCTGGTCACGTCATACTTGCTTACTGAATGCTGTGTGCGTAGCTTGCGTGAAAAACGTGATGTAGGTCTTGCTGCTCTGGTGCTGCCTGGAATCATTAAGAGAATCGTTAAGCAAGATGCCAAACAGTGCCATTGAATTGGAACACACAGAGCCGGTTCTGAACAGGAACCAGTTTTCGATTCCCCTCCCTATCTACAGTATGACACAAAGCGATCACAATAAATGCCATCCTCTTCTGACCAAAACAACAATGCTGTAAAATCATGACAAAAGCTGAGATGCACACACTCCCCCCCTCGGTCTCATCACCTGAAACTCTTTCCATGCTGAAATCTCAGTTTTACCTTCTTATATTCTTACTCTATGAAATAAAGGAGAGGAGACTGGTTTTATGCCTTATGACGGCTTTTCTTCAACGCCAACAGTTAAACAACCATAGCTCTGCCGTCGCTCCTTTTGTTCTCATATTTTCTCCAAAAACAACAGAACTTCCTGCCAAACCTATGGAAGCCTAAACAATAGGCAAAGTGTGTCTAAATCAAGATTTATTCATAACATCAAATGAAAACAGAAATATGTCCTAAACTTAGAAAGTCAAAGTCACCTAAATTTTCTATAAAGACGCTTACAAGCCCTATAAAAATTATCTATCTGTTTTGGTTTGAGATGATGCACTCCTCTCATTAAGTGGGACTTTGCTTTATACCTGAGCCGGTTGTTTTTTTATTTATTCATTTTAATAGTTTTTCATACTCTGTCCAAGTCAAGTGTGGGAATTTGTTTAGACAGAAGTGAAAAAACAATTTGCACAGATCTCCACACCCTCTCTGTAGCTTAAAGGTACAGAGGAGGATGTTTGTTTTCTGGGTGGTTCATTAAAATAACTGGTCCTCCTAATTGTCAAACATTCTGGTATTATGTTCAGGCCGTCCTACATGCTCATCCCCATTTTCACCTAACCCTATGCCGAGAAATATCTTGCTATCGAGAATAACCTCCCCTCTCGCACACTGGTTAGAAAACCAATCTTATTTTAATTTTTCTTATGCATGGATGCCCTTATTTTTATTTATTTATTTATCCTTTATTTAACCAGGTAATACCCATTGAGATTAAAAATCTCTTTTGCAAGGGAGACCTGGCCAAGATAGGCATCAAAATTACATCACATCATTACATACGTACAAAGACACACACATAAAAGCCAAATATGCACTTACAATAAATTTTCAATTTAAAACATTGACATGTTTTCAGCAACATGGTAAATGGTAAGCCTAAGAAGCGCTTATAAAATAATATAGCCCCTGTTAAATCAGATAAAGAAGTATATTATTTTGATTCCTAGTAAACTTTAACTAACTTCAATATAATTTTTATTTGCAGGTACATTTGCAATCAGTGCCTATCCCTAGTTACAGCTACAGCCTT
>NW_015153407.1:4748-6459 GCF_000732505.1 Cyprinodon variegatus | reverse complement strand
TACATCAATACTGGGGGTTTGTTAAAATTACGAGGTCACGTAGCAGCTGGACCCGCTGGTGGGTCCGTAGGGTTCAAGGGGATATGAATGCCAACTACAGAATAAAGAGATGGTTAAATCAAGCAAAAAGAAAAATAACAAATGTATAAACTGAGCCAAATGGTGTTCTCACCCATTTTGTAAGTGTCAACAACAACCGTCCATTTTCGACTAGTAGAATAATTTATATTTTCTTCATAACCACAAAATTAATTTTTTTAGATTTTCCATTTGTCCTCCCCTGCCCTCAGTTCTTGATAAAAGAATAAAATGAAGTACCAAGACTTTTTGTGTCACCTTGTTAAATGGCAGAATGCAGTATTTTCCTTTAAGACTGAGAATGATTGTTTTCTACTTTCCGCTTTTTTAATTTGGGTAAGGAAATGTAAAATAACTGCAAACAGAAAAGCACTCTGAAAGCACAGACCTCCATCAAGCAGCTAATTCTGCCCCATATTGTGACTTACACCTATAGCTAAAACTTGCATATTTTTCAATAATTACAAAGTTTTGTGTGTATGCAGCCTTTGGTGTCTATTCTGCTCTCTTCTTCATTCGCTCTGCACTTCTCTGCTCTCTTCTTTGATCAGCAGATCAAGACTCAGAGTGAGGCTTAGCTCCCTTCAGTAAAATATCTCTTTTTGTGTTTGATGGTGAAGCTGTCAATAGTCCCTGCTGCCTCCCTCTGGTTTAGGGGGGAACTGCTTGTTCAGCCAGTAATGTTCAAGAATCTTTCAAAAAATCCTGCATCTGAATTTTGATCCTGATCACCCCCAAAATGTAATTAATGTTTCCTTGGACTCTGTTGCATCTTTAGTAAATATTTCATTAAAATTCATTCATCATAGCTTTTCATATTATCCTGTACACAGACAGACAAAGTCACAGATAAACTCTCCTAAAGCCATAACCTCTTTGGCCGAGGTAAATATGGTTAACAATAAATTGAGACCCCAGAGGGGATTTGATTCAGATTAAATAGTTGCAATATAATTTCTCAAAGGGGCATTGTAATGTTGTGACGTGCTCAGCAGGGGCAGGGCCTCGTACAAATCTGGTACCCACACCTGTGCCCCAGAACCCAGGAAGTGTTTTTCATATTAACAGACATTGTGAAAATTGTTCAAAAATAAACAGTCTGATACCTTTTATGTACACAGCAAGGCTGAAAATACTGCATTTGTTTTATACACTGTAATTATACTTCAGATTCAGAGTTTTATTCTTTCATCTTGACTTTTTGAAATTGAGAGGGGTGCCCCAGCGCCCCCTGCTGACCAGCTGCCACTGCACACCAGAAAGCTAGCTGTATGACTACTATGTACACACTTTTTCTTTTTACTCTTTTTCGTTATATGAAAAGTGGTTATAAAATTATTATTTCTTCCACAGGATGGATGAACACTTTCGGATGGCTTTCCTGTTCCAAGAGGTTTCCCCAGCTAATTTCATCAGAATATTTGATGATCGACTGCCAGAAATGCTGAAGTTTCTTGATGACTTGGAGCAGTGTGCTGTTCAGTTAGACAGGATGAACAAAGGAGCAAAGATCTCCAGTGTAACAGGAAGCTCAGTTGGAGCAATTGGAGGTGTACTTTCCATTGTTGGTTTGGCATTAATTCCAGTTACAGCAGGAGTGTCTTCAGGGCTTATAATAGCTGGTGTGGCAATC
>NW_015153407.1:0-3450 GCF_000732505.1 Cyprinodon variegatus | reverse complement strand
ATCCAAGTGCAGTGGTGAGATCACTGTAGAATAGAGCCAGCTTAGTGATGCTCGAAAGCGACAAATAAACAGAGAAATGCAGACACTAGGATTCTCTGTTCTGGTTTCCATGAGAGAGGCATTGCTTGTTTTCATCCGGGAACCGAAAAGGATTAAAGCCGATAGAACAGAGCCAGGCAGAGGGATCAGTGGGAACGGTGAGAATCTAGAGCTTTGGACAGAGCCAGGGTCAGAACTGTGGAGGTAGAATCAAGCTTACAGATAATGGGACTAGGCAGAAATCAGGAAAAGCCTGTATGGTCTGGTGGGGGTAAGGCAAAGGGGAGGTTGGGACAGAAAGGACATCTGAAACAGGTGATCAGGCAGAGAAGGAACACTGACCATCTTCTAACCAAGGGTTTTCAAACCTCTGGCTCTGTCTACTAGTTTGGTCATTGCTTGAAAAGGCTGGAGCACAGGTGGGAGGAATGAACTCTGATAAGAGAGAGAGGAGCCTCACAGGACCAATCACAGCCAGGAGGCAGAGAGTAATAGAAACCAGAACTAGATGACAGGCCAGAATCATGACTGTATATTAAAACCTGTCAACCTTGAAGAATTTAAAATGTGCAGAATTAAGAGATGTATTACCTTTCATTCAATTAGCTACCGTAATCTAGATTTTATTTACGTGCCTCACATGTCATACAGTGTAAATAATAATCATAATAAATAAAAGTAAAAACAATATAACATAATAGAAATACAAAAAGAAAAAGAACCCAGTATATGCCTACTAATCATTCTCATGAATAAAAAGCCAGTTTAATAAGATGAGTTTTTTTTTTTAAAGATTTTTTTTAAGAATTTTGGTAGACACAGAAAGGAGGAGACCATTCTAGAGTTTAGGTGCTGCATGTTTAAAAGCTGTAATTTCTCTGGAACAAGATAATTCAGGAACCACTAGCAGCATTAGAGCTGAAGACTTCAGAGCTTTTCCAGGATCAAAAAAAATATATAGTATAACTATAGTAATGCTACAACAATAGTAGTATAGTATTTGCTTTGTTTTTCGTTTTTGCTGTCTGAATCATATCATCTTTTTATTTTATTTTATTTTATTGCATGGCTTTAGCTGTGGTCATACAAATGGCAAAAAAAAATATTGAAAAACTTGTGTCTTTAACAGTATCTGCAATGTACCGTTCAAAGCATTTGTTGATAACAATAAACATTGCAATTGAATTCCTACATCTTTGAAATATGTAGTGTTGTTAAACTTCCTTCAAAGAAGTTTCTCTTTTTTCACTAGATGAAGATCAAATTTTGGTTGGAAAATAAACCATCCTGGTGTGTGTGTGTGTTGTTTTTTTTTTTTTTTGATAGATGCAACAAATTGTATAATTTATATTATGTAGTTTAATGGATGTATATTGTACCTAAATGAACTGTTTAACTAGGAAATCTTGACTTTCAATACTTCAAGCAAATCTAAAGAAAAACAAGCTCTAATGTCATCTATAAGAAAGAGACTTTTATCAACTATTTAGAAAAACACATTACTAAATTATTGATCATTTTATTCTTAAATTTACATTGAAAGGTTTCTCATCTGCTTACTGACTGATTTTAGGCCTCAACATCCTCTTAAGATTACCTGGTTAAAGCCTTTTAGCAGAGGTGGGTAGAGTACCCAAAAAAGGTACTTGCATAAATAAGAGCAGCACTATTTTATCATTTTTTCACTCAAGTAAAAGTAAAAAGTACCATACCATACCAACTTTATTTATGAAGCACTTTATGCACCGGACAGGACCAAAGTGCTGTACACAATCATAAAATACAATAGAATTATAAAATAGGAAAAAAACGACTGTAAAATACTTATTAGTTTACAAACAGAATAAAACAAAGTAAAACCTCTCAAATTGTGCCAAAATACAAGGAAAAAAGATGATTCTTAAAAAGTATCCTTTAAAGAAATTACTAAAGTAAGAGTACTAAAAGTAATTGGTAAAAAGGGTAAACAAGTACTCTGTAACTGATCTACTGACAGTTCATGATCATAAGGATGTTTTTTGTTTTATAAAACTTTTTAAAAAATCAATAGTTGCAGGTTGTAAGAATAGGTCATCAGAGTCTCTTCCCAGAGGGCAGCAGGGTGAACAGTCCATGGTGGGGGTATGAGGGGCCAGTGATGATGTTACGGGCTCGGGACACGAAGCGCTGGAATTAGATGTCTTTAATGGAGGAACGAGGACCCCTGATGATCCTCTCTGCTGTTCTCACCACTCTTCTCACCTTTTTTCAGTCTGAGGTGCTGCAGCCTCCATACCACACTGTGAGACAGCTGGTCAGAATGCTCTCTACCTTCTGTAGAAGGTTGTTAGGACGAGTAGGGGCAGTTGGATTCTAATCATCCTCCGCTGTAAGTACATGCGCTTTTGTGCGCTTTTGACCAGTGAGGTGGTGTTTCCAGTCCAGGTGAGGGTGTCTGTGATGTTCACCCCCATGAATTTGGTGATGAAGACCACCTCTACAGCCGGTCAGGTGATGGCAGTGACCTTTAGAAGCCATTCAGGCCTCTTTGTTTCAGCATTTCTGCATTTTTTTTAAGGTCAACTTTACCAGCGAGAGATGAAAAGAATGGGCCCCAGAATGGAGCCTTGCATCTTTTAGTTGTAATTTATATCTGTGAAGTTTCTCTTAATAGATTTCATAGTGAACCTGGAGTCAATTTTTTCACCACCTTTGTTCAACTGTTCAGCACTCCGTTTCTTTTCTCAATGCTAGAGCATTTCTCCATGGAGATTTCATCTTCCAAGAGAAACCTTTCATTTTAACTGGAGCAATGGGATCAATGATGTCTGCAACTTAAGAATGGAAATTATCAACCAGCTCATCTCCTGAGTTACAGGTTAAAATGGAAACAGAAGGATAAACCTGGGTAATGTTTTTAATCGTCCTATCAATGATAACATTTTGCCCCATAAAGCCTGTTTTGGTAATTTGATCATTGGGAAAATGGTTTCAAAGTAAAAAAAAAGGTCTGATAGGTCAGGGGATTGCCTTCAAGTCAATGAGTCGATGCATGGGGGAGGGTTTACGTTTTCATGTTTAGGGGGGAGATTCAGCAGTAATGTTGGACTCGATGCAAAAGATTGCACTGTGGAAGGCTTTTGTGGAGGCTCAGTTAGAGAGGAGTTGATTGTTTGGATTGCATCGAGGTCCGTGAGGAGTTGGTGACTGCACTCCAAAGCATTGATGAATGTGAACCATATTTTGCCATTACTGTATCAACCATGTTTGTTGTCTTTTTCTTTTGTTTATTCTGTTGTTGTTCATATTTCAAGGCCTCAGCAGAGGGATGTTTATCATCAGGGAAACACTTTAGAGATTTTTTTGCTCAAACCATGTACTTTGGTCTGGAAGTTGAAAGTTTTCCACCTGACCTATCCAGGTGAAATCCAT
>NW_015153406.1:9392-11458 GCF_000732505.1 Cyprinodon variegatus | reverse complement strand
CCTGGCTGTGTGTTTCCTGGACGGGGCCGCCTGTGGAGTTGGTTGAGAGTTGCCTTTCATATCTCTGCTTCTTTCTATAAGTCTGCTTCTGTCTCCTTGAACCCCAGTCGGCCTCAGCAGTTGGCCGCTCATACTGAGCCTGGTTCTGCTGGAGGTTTCTTCCTGTTAAAAGATTTTTTTCCTCTCCACTGTCGCTACAAGCATGCTTAGTGTGAGGGATTGCTTTTGAGTAAATAAGTTGATGCAATCAACTGGTTTTCCTTAGATAGAAAAATCAATTTGACTGTATGATCTGGTGAACTGTAAAGTACCTTGAGATGACGTGTGTTGTGAATTGGCGTTATATAAATAAACTGAATTGAAATAAACAACCATACATTACCCTTTTTTCTATAACAGGGAAACCATAAGTTAGTCATTTGTATTTGCAATCATCATAGATTTTTACATTAAAGATAAGAAAATAAAGTCCTGTTTTTGTAGGAGCTCGAACTCGAAAGCGTCCAAAACCGGTCCAAAGAAACCCGTACAAAGCTGCAGCTCTAATATTGGGCTTACTGTGCCTCCTGTTGTTGGCAGGGATTGGAGTCCAGCTCTGTAAGTAAAACTGTATCTTTATCGTGATATTGTCTTGGTAGTCATAAGTATTCCTCCTTTAATGTTTATTTTAACATTTATGCTTTTACATTTTATTCATCCTTTTACTTAGATCTATTTATTAGGTTAGAACCAGATCCACCAACATGTGAAGTAAATAACCAGAATAGCACAGGTAAGAACATTTATCTTTAACTGTTGTTTTTAATCATTAGTGTTACTTTCTATTTAAGGAAGTATTAAATGATATTGAGTATATAGTGTATGATATATATTAATATTAACAATGAGTCCCTTCTTGCAGACTGGCAGGAGATTCGTACGTCACGTCTTTTCTATACATCCACTGAGAAGAAAAACTGGACAGAAAGCAGGAAAGACTGTCAGAGGAGAGGAGGAGATCTGGTGATAATAAAGAGCAAAGAAAAACAGGTCAAATCAAAAGATTTGATTTAAGGTTAAATCAAAGATTAAAAGACGTTTAATCTTCAACTCAGTTGAGGTTATTTGATTTTTTCCAGAAAATAAAAGAAAATGATCCATCATAAGAGCCTACAAACACACTCATAAAAAAATGACCAGAAAAGGGCAGAAGCAGGAAGCTTATAAATAAAATTTAAAATTTGCTATTTTTCACAAGTGAAAGGGCTTTGGAGGGTCATGATTATATAACTACAGTTAAAGTATCATTTACTAATTTGCTTTAATCTTAAAAAACAATCTGTTTTATCACTTTTACGTTTTATCACTTATCACGTTTTAAGACACTGGCATGATCTTTGATTTTACATAAAACATTGTTTAGATTTTGTTATAATATACAATATCTTTAAAGTTCATTATTCTGTATTTAAAAAAATCTTGGATTTGTGTGATCAAGTTAATCTGCTCTATGAACCTGACTAAGAAAAAGCTTTATTGCCAAGCAGTGCTTCAAACATACAAGTTTTTTTAGGGCTGCAATAATTATTTTGCACGTTAAATAATTTATCAATTGTTTCTTCAATAAATCTATTAATAATCAGGAAACTAAAGGTTCCTTAAAGAGGAAGTTTTACTAAATCAAACCAGGTGAAACTAAAATGTTTCCACTTGAGGAGTTCTGGGTAGAGCAGATTAACAGACGAAAAAGTTTTTAAATGCAAAAAGTTTACATTTATTAATTATTTATTATATATATATTTTTTATAATTTTGATATAATTACTGCTCTAATTGGGTTGCTCTGTCAGCTAAAGGCATGTTTTATAGTCTCTATACTCCATTTAATGATTAATCGATTACTAAACTAGCTGATGTTTATTTTAATAATCAAATAATCTCGATAAATCCGCTTATTCCAGCTCTAGTTTTCCTTTTATCATTAGGTACAAAAAGACAAGCAAAACAAGTTTAAAATAAATTAATAAATATATAATACACAAATTTAAAATGCATAATTTTGAATTGCAAATAAAATCACAAAATAAC
>NW_015153406.1:2140-7003 GCF_000732505.1 Cyprinodon variegatus | reverse complement strand
CCAAGATGTCTTAAAATAAGCAGAAGAGAAAAATCTCACATTTAATGTTAATCTTAGCTGTAATGAGATATTGTGCTTACAGTCGAATATTGGAAGTTAAAATTCTAATTTTATTTGTTTTTAAGATTGTAAAAAAGATGGAATAGATTATGGAGTGAACCTAAATATAAACTGGGAGCCTTTTTTATTTTCCTATATAATTATCTAATGAGTTTGCACTCCAGCTGAGTAGAGGTAAACGTTTCTTGTTTCTGGTTGTTTCTACTTTAGTTATTTCAATCCAAACTAAATTCATGTAGCCTCCTATAAAAACATCTAAAATAAATTCCATCCTGGTAAATTGAAAAAATAAAAAATAAAAATAAAATAATTTGGCCTTTTAATTTTGACTCTCAATGCATTCCTGTGTTCATTTTTTTTATATTTGCATTTTTTTTTTTCTTATTGATTTTTCACAAACTAGGATCACATTTTAAACATTATCTTAAGGTTGGAAAATGAATTCCTTGATATTATTTATTCTGTGCTTTTATTTTACCAATCAGTCTGTTATTTGACCAAAAGATTTCTCTATCCCTTTAAAGCCCCTTTTGTTAATTTTCCCTGATTTCCTATGTATGACTTTTCTCAGTAACCATCAGCACAAAGCTTTAAAAAAAGATCAGATATTATCCATAGGACACTCAGATAGATTCCTTCATGTGTTTACCTTCTTTTATTTTATTTTAATAAAACGTTTGATCTTAGCCTAAAGATTTCCCCTATTTTGTTATGCAGTAGTTACGATTATGAATAATAAAATTGAAGCTGACACATAAACTGGAAAAACGATCTAGAAATCAGTAAATATTTTCTTAAATAAAGTGAATTTATCCTAAATTTGAGGAAGTTAATGAGATGACTTGCCAATGAAATTAGTATTTTTTACTCCTAAAATAATTCCAAAAAAAGAAAAAAGAAAATAAAAACAATTCACTGGAATTTGTTTCCAAGTTTGAAGACGTTTTCACTTCCCTTCCAAGAAGCTTCTTCAATTTAAAATGTCAGAAATGGCGTTGAGTTGGAGGTTTTATACAGTAGCCCAACAAAGCCTTGTTTTTGATTAAAAAAAACATGCAAATTGAAACAGACGAAGGGTCCACCCCTTTGGAATGAGGGTCGTTTGCTTATTTTGTTAGCCTGCAATGCCACATACCTGTCTATGTCTCTGAAAGTGGGGTTGTTAAAGGGAATTGTTGGCCTGGCTGAATAGACGAGGTCTTTTGTTCCCCTTGTAAAGCGGTCAGGTTGCGTTAATAACCGGAAGGGATAGCTTTTGAATTTTAAAAGCTTCCTGGATGGGAAGCGAAACATCTTCAAACTTTGAAACAAAGTCCAGTAGATTGTTTTTTTATTTTACTTTTTTTGGAATGACTTTGACCAGGATGACTGGGAACCTTCTCCAGCATCTGAAAGTAAGAGGATAAAATAAGAAAATGCAATTGTTTTGTTTTAATATAAATTTATCGTTCCATTAGCAAAGTGTCTCACTTAACTCCTCAATTCAAGGACAAAAATGTACTTATAAAAAAAAAAAAAAGACTTATTTACATTTCAATCTTTTGTGCACTGTAAATAAGAATTGTTTTGTTTACTATTAAAACTGTAATGTGTAAATGCTTAACAAGGACTTTTTTTACATAAGTAAAACACTATAAGCTAACTGTGTCTATTTGATCATTTAAAGGAGCAGACACCAGATGTCGTCCTCCAGCTGTTCAAACAAAACCCTACAGCTTAATCATCATAACGATGGCTCTGCTGAGTGTAGTGGGGTTAGTGGACATCGGGGTTCGACTCAAAACCTGTAAGAAAGCTGAATTCTGATCTTATTCTATGATTTTCTGTATCCTGTTAAGAAAAACACAATTTGAAACTTATTTTTCCCGCCTTTGATGTTTTTTTTTTTTACTGTAGGTCTTTCAGATATTGAGGAACCTCAAAAAACCTGTTTTGAGAACCCCTCAGGTGAGAAAATGATCACAGTTATATAATTAGAGTGTTATGAAATAATATTAATCATTTAACATACTAACCAAACAGATGATTAGTCACTTCTTGGAGGCTGGCAGGAGATTACATTTAATTTGTGCTTTTATGTGGATCTATTAATCAGGTTGAAAGGGGGAGTGTTGGCCTAATGGTTAGAGCAGTGTGCCTGTGCTTTGAGAAGGTTGCAAGTACGCCGCACAATGGCAGCCCACTGCTCCCCAAGGGGATGGGTTAAATCCAGAGAGTACATTTCCCAATTTTTGGAAAACAAAGGAATTTACATTTTTTTATTGTTTACAAAACAAGATTGGAAAAGATGTGAAGTAAGTAACCAGAATGGCAGAGCTTAACATTTATCTTAATCTTTTTTTTTAATCATTAGTGTTACTTTCTATTTAAGGAAGTATTTATTGATATTGAGTATATAGTGTATGATCTATTGATATTAACAATGAGTCCCTTCTTGCAGACTGGCAGGAGATTCGTACGTCACGTCTTTTCTATACATCCACTGAGAAGAAAAACTGGACAGAAAGCAGGAAAGACTGTCAGAGGAGAGGAGGAGATCTGGTGATAATAAACAGCAAAGAAAAACAGGTTTGATCGTTGAAAGATTATTGTGTTAAAGTGTGAGTTAAATCAAAGATTAAAAGAAGTGTTATTGTTAACTGAGGTGAGATTGATCGTTTTTTTCAATAAACGAAAATGATAATTCATAAGAGCCTACAAAAACGCAACAAACGCTACAATCTCGGAAATAGAAGCGAAAACCTAAAATCAGCAAAACAAATGCAAATAACCAAGCTGCAACCACACGGTGCTCCAGACCAATAGAAGGAGTTGAAAAAAGAACATAGAACTATGCTGTTATGCTGTAATGCAATGGGACTATGTGTTGGAAATTAAGGAAAACAAACATCTCCAGTCTTTTTCCTGCATTGCAGCTTGATTTCCTATTTGTATGGTGAGGGTCTATTCCGACATACTTTGTTCTTTATGGTACTCCCTCTAGTGGTCTGGAGTACTTGAGTTTAGAACTTTAATAGGTAACAATAATACTAAGGTTTCTAGTTTTAACTTCATTATTTTTAAAGCAATCATTAGGATCATAGTTTAGAACTTTATCTTTCCTTTCCAGCTATTATCAAACTACCGGTATCACAGGTAATCTGCTCATTTCAACAGGGCAGAACCAAACCGGTTTGCACGTCCTAACAGTCTAATAATATGCCCACCTGTTGTAAGTTAAAAAAAATAACAGCATGTGTGATTTAGTGCTCCTCATTTGGAATCTTTAAAGATCAACCACTCAGGGTCTGATAAAATATTTTGAATACTTTCTTGAGTATTTAGGACAGATGGGTTAACATTTTTCCATTCAGTGTTTATCTCTATTTGCTGATTAAGGGGTAACTTTTTCATGTCTTCATGCAATCTGGAAAAATTACATAATTAAAGTGCTCATTACATATGTGACCTTTAGGGTTAAGATATAAGATCAATAAGTTTTTAATAATTTCCCTGTGTATAATATTTATAGATACAGAATTTTTTGTTTGCAAATGATTGAACTATTTTAATTAAATCTGTTTCATGTTAATGTTTACAGTGTAGTGGTTTTATAGAGATGTTTAGCTGCCAGTCTAGGTCCAGTGTCTGCTAATATTTAGTAATTTAATTTGTCAAAAACATATATTCTAAATTTTCTAGTTTTGTCTCTTAATGAAATACTTATGACTCTCAGTTTTATTATTTTTACTGTCTACAAAAAATTCATTATAAAAGTTTTTCTTTTACCTCTTAATATAGAAACCATTTTTATCTTCTAAACATTAGAGCAATTTTTTATTTGCTTTACATATTAGATATTTCCAATAATGTAATCATCATTTTGACAAAAAGGAAATAAATAAATATTCGCTTTTTACAATTCATGTAGGATATTCTCAGAAGGATGAAGTTACATGGAGATTCCTGGATTGGTCTTCAATCAGTCAGCACAGGGGGATGGGGAGCGAAAGCAAAATGGAAATGGGTGGATGGATCAGAACCACAATATGTGTGAGCAGATTCAGATTTTTTGTTGATATTTTGATCAAAGTTATGTTTAACTGACTTGTGTGACGTTATCTTATTATTTCAATGATTACATTTACTCACTTTGAATCTTTGTTGTTAAATAAATAAATCTGGATTGGATTACTATGATTCTAAATGTGCCAAATGTATTATTTATATCTAGAGCTAATTTTTTTCAAACTGCTACCCATTTGATCTATTAGAATCATTAGAATAATTAATAATGGCATTCAAAGGAACAAAAGACATTTGTATTATAGAAATCTGACACTGCCTCAAAACTACAGTAAGGTGTTGAACACAAACAATCAACATCCTAGAAAAACTTAATTTTTTTTTTTTAAAGCACATTCTTATGTTTTCTGGCTTTGGCTGATGGTGATATGTTGATTCTTTGCAGGTCCTGGAAACTTGAAGTAAGTACAATGGCTGAGGCTGGGTCCAAAGCATATATTGATCAGCAGTTTCGTGAATTAAAACACTGGATCTGCGAGAAAAATAATATTTCACATACTGGTGTCATTCACACTTAACACGCAACTCTGAGATGTAATGATTTTGAATTGTTCCAAGAGATTTCTTTTTAATAAGTAAATCAAATAATAAAAAAAAAATCTTGTGTAAAAGATGTTAAACATTGCTTTTCGCTTTATTTAAATAAAGGAATCCAAGTAAAGAAAACCACATCCATTATCTTACACGCTTGTCCCAATTGGGGTCGCGAGGGGTGCTGGTGCCTATCTCCAGCAGTCA
>NW_015153406.1:0-1167 GCF_000732505.1 Cyprinodon variegatus | reverse complement strand
GTTATAATGATTAGTAGGTTTAATGTTTTTTTCTAATAATAAAGAACAAGAAAAATATGTTTCACAACTTGATATTTATTTATATTAAAAGGTAACAACTGGATATAGAATATGGAGAATGCTAAAAAAGATAATGCCTCTCAAGCAGTAGACCAAAAACATAATACACAGGACACTGTCCGACGACAGAGTCTAATTTCAATTGCGGCGCTTCTCCTGTTTCTATGGTAAAGCCCTCTGGAGTGTCCGGGACCAGGTTGCACGTGATGAAATTTTAGCCAATGAGCTGCTGTCATTCTGGGTTGCAAATGGTGAAATGGTGAAAGAAAAGTGAAATGCCTTGCTCAAAGGTGACCCTGCACATTTTCAGTATGTTTGGCTCAACCTACTTGTGTGTACTTGAAATACAGGTTTTTAATATGATTTTATTTGGTATTTAATTCGATTCCTTCCTAACTAACATATTTATGTTTTTTTTTTTATCTGAGAAGGAAAGCATACATTTATAGAAATTAAATGCTCAAATTAAGAGATTAATTAAAAGATTAAGTAAAATAGTCTTTATTTTAGTTATTGTACGTTCAACTTGTGGACAATCATCAATACTTTTGAGTGAGAGGGGAACTCATGGTACGAAAAATTGCCAAAAGGGGAACGCAAGTCAAAAAAGGTTGGCAAAGACTCATTTATATATATTTGAGCATTTGGCGGCATCCTCCTCCTCCAGCGCCTTTCTTTTTTTGTCTCTCTCCCTCTTAGCTCTGCCTTCCCTCTTCCTTTTACTGCGTTCTTCTAACACAGAGCCCATTGCTTCTTATCCTCGTTTGCACCGCTCACTGGCTAGACACACCTCACAGCCGGCACCAGACACATGTCACACACCCCTTCATCCACACCGTTCTGTCTGTGTCCTTCCTTAAATGCTACTGGCCAAAGTGGCCTAGTCTGTCCGTCTGTCTGACAGGTTCGCTGCCACTGCGCTGGCAGACTTAAAAAAAAAAAAAAAAGAGAGAGACAGGCCAATCCCAGGCCAGCGCTTCAGGAATACTCCCGGTTCTCCCTATGGCCAGTTCAGGTATAAATTCCACATATAACAGACATATTAAGACTGTATTTTGTTAAATAGCCAAATATTTACCTTCTGTCTTAATCACTGGTTAAATTCAA
>NW_015153405.1:3896-11461 GCF_000732505.1 Cyprinodon variegatus | reverse complement strand
TAGTGTGAGGGATTGCTGAAGAGTCAATGAGTCGATGCAATCAGCTGGTTTTCCTTAGATAGAAAACTTTGAATCAATCTGACTGGATGATCTGGTTGAACTGTAAAGTGCCTTGAGATGACATGTGTTGTGAATTTGGCGCTATATAAATAAACTGAATTGAATTGAATAGTTTTCCACGCCCCCCTACTGGGAGTAGAAGAAAACTTGGAATCATTTCCCTCATCTCTAAAGTCTCCCTATAAACCTATAAGGCTTTACGGCAGGTGGGATACAACCATGGTGTCTGGATGCACCTCAGCTTGTGGTGTGGGTCTGCCTGGCTGCCTGCCCTGACCCTGCATGCGGCCGATGCCTGCAGTCAGGTGAGGGGACGCTGTCGGGGTGTCTGGCATGCCGTACTTGGCCTAGAGGGCTGGACTGCTGGCTGCCATTGGTATGAAAGGACAATATGGAACCAGAACAGCTGTGACTGGCTTGGGCCAAGGTGGGGTCTTTAGTGGGTTGGATACCGGCTCTGGGATCTGCTGGGGTGGCCGTTAGTTTTATGGGGGGATTCTGTGGGGGGGTGTTGGGGCCGGCGCCTTTGGGGAGGTGGTGTCCCTCTATGGGGTGGGCCTGGGGTCATGTTTGGGGCTCTACCTGGGCCACACTGCTTTACTCCTCCCTTAGATCCCAACCCCTGGGCTCCACCATGGGCGTAACTGGGCACAAGCGGAGCCCATGGGCTCCCGGTACTAAGGACTCCAGGGTCGGGCCCCTCAGGTACTGGGCCCTTTTGGCGATTGCACCCTTGGGGGTCAGTCTGCCGGTTCTCTTGTCTGCCTTTCTCTGGTGAGCCCATCCATCCCTGAGTCTGCCATCCTAGTCTCCCAGTAATCACCATCACTGGATATCCCTCCACAGTCTCACCGTCCCACCTTCCCCTCTGGATATCTGGGGCCAGGATCGGTCCAGGGCCCTGTAGGGCTAGTCTGGGGCCGCCCACACCTCCTATTAATAATACTTTCCCTCTGAAGAAGCTTTTTGTACCAGCATGCTCATGCATTTGGTTCCAGGTGTTCACAGATTGACAATGATAATAACTGCTAATCTGATGCTACAGATCTATCCCTCCCTGATTAATATTGTGGAATCACCACAGGTTTTCCTTCCACACACATGGATATCTGAGGGATACCTGCTGCTCTGGAAGCTTTCTGATCTTTACTCTGGTTCTCTGTTTTCTGTTCCTGTCGTCTCATCCAGATGTGGAAGCAGAATTCTAGGAGTTACTCTAGATTTTCTATGTCTATTTTGGATGTTTTGTCACTCTATCATGTCTCCCCCCCCCCCTTATTTCTCATCCCCTCTCTCTCTCTCTTTCTCTCTCTCTCTCTCTCTCTCACTCCTCCCTTTCCGTCTCTATAATTTTACTCCCTAAATAAAGTTCGATGCAGTTTAATATATAAGTTCCAATATGAACCTTATGGCAGCAGCCGTGCTGGTCTGCCTGTGAAAGCAAAGCTATTGGGCTATCAGCTAGCATCTAGCTGTGGGACATCTATTCCTAGAGCTAGATTGGCTGAACAGGAGAGCAGCCCCCCCGACCACCATCAGTAGGCAATGTGTGTCTTTCTGAGGGACATTCTGCCTGGGACAGACGGACTGGAGGTTCTAACCCTCTGGGTTTAGGACAAACTACTGTTTCCCACCCCAAATTCAATAGAAGTGATTCTTCTGGGATGAGATGACAGATCTGAATAAAGATGAAGGACGTTGATAATCATGTGTAACTTAAAGGGTCCAGAACATCCCTATAACTGTTTCCAATGATCTGCAGGCAGGGCAACATTAGAGCAGAGGTTGTGTTTGGAAACGTTATGCAGAAGGATGAGAATAAAGGACGATCATTTTAAAATGAAGCCTGAGTCACTGTTAAATGACACACCAACCATGAGATCAAATAAACATTTTAGCTCATTTCTTTCATTCCTATATAACTGCTTATGAAAAGGTTTATTTGTTGCGTTGTCGGTGTGTGTGTGTGTGTGTGTGTGTGTGTGTGTGTGTGTGTGTGTGTAGGCACACATCTGTAATCATTCTCCAGAGGGACAGCCCACTCAGGGCTTGGCTTTCTGATGGTTATTCCTCTTTGACCCTCTCTCACTTACAGAGCAGCTAAAACATTATTTTCTGTGAAGACTTACCTGAACCTGGAAAGAGTTGAAGTGAGATTCAGAAACTGTTTGGACTCTATGCAGGAATCCAACCATTGAAGACCTGATTAAACAGTGAAGTCTAAAACTTAAAGAGATGCATTTGCTTTGCTCTTTTCTTTTTTAAAGTCTTTCTGTGATGTTTAGAGGATTTGATTAAGTCTGTGAGAAACAGAATCACCAACCTGATGAGGAAGGAAGCACCTCACATAAAGAAACAACAGTCTTGATTTTGCAGGATTTCTGCAGGACCCCGACCACAGAAGATTTTACAGCACTGATTTATGTCACTCCTCTTTTTATACGGTTCGCTCTGGGAGGATCTTAATCTACACTAATCTGGAATCTGGACGTAGTGGAAGTTCAATTAAACTGGATTAGCAGCAAACTGTAGTTTCCATCCTGAACTCTGATTTGATGCTTAGACTGCTGCGTTCCTCTATCATGGCAACGACGTCTACATCCCGAAGATCCAATCAGACTGAAAACTCAGTGAAGTGGCAGCTATGCTACGATGTCAGCGCCAGGACATGGTGGATGGTGAGTCCATAATCTCACACACTTACTGGTCACAACCCAATAACAAAAGATACAACAAATAATATTTCGGCATTGATATTAGGAGGAAATGTGTGCGTCTGTACAGTACCCTCCGCAATTATTGGCCCCCCTGTTTAAGAATTGAAAAATTCTCCTTTGTTTTTTAAACAACAAAGAACCAAAATGCAAAAAAAGTGAAAAATCCAACCTTTTATTTAAGTACATTACTTTGATGATAAAAATAAAACCATACATTTAGAAAATAAAAAATGTGAAATCATGTGTTCCATAATTATTGGCACCCCTGATACTTTGTAGCCTCCTTTTGCCAACATGACAGCACTTAATCTCCTCCTAGAACATTTCCCAAGATTGCAGAACAGAGAGGGACGGATCTTTGACCATTCTTCTTTGGACAATCTTTCTAGATCATCCAGCGTCCTGGTTCCTCTCATGCGCTCTGCTCTTCAGCTCGCCCTGCAGGTTTTCCATTGGGTTGAGGTCTGGGGACTGAGATGGCCATGGGAGGACCTGGATTTTGTGACTGCTGAACCCTTTTTGTGTAGATTTTCCACATGTTTTGGATCATTATCCTGAAAGACCCAATGACGGCCCATCTTCAGCTTTTTGCCAGAGGCCATCAGGTTTACATTTAAAATGTCCTGGTATTTCAAAGCATTCATGATGCCATGAACCCTAACAAGGTTCCCAGGGCCTTTGGAAGAGAAACAGTCCCACAGCATTACAGATCCTACACCATACTTCACCGTAGGCATGAGGTGCTTTCTGCATACTCATCTTTTTTTTTTAAGCCAGACCCACTTAAAGCGTTTGTTGCCAAAAAGCTCAATCTTAGTCTCATCTGACCAAAGCACAGGATCCCAGTTGAAGTCCCAGTGCCGCTTAGCAAACTGCAGACGTTTATGTTTGTGATTGTTGGTGAGAAAAGACGTTTTCCTTGCATGCCTTCCAAACAGCTCGTTGGCATGAGAGCGTCTGATGCTTTTTTTTATTTTCTTACCATCTTCCTCACTGTGTGCTGTGGCAAGATAAACCTGCGACCTCTTCCAGCCGTGTTTGTCATTGTTCCAGTTGTTTTAAACTTCTTAATGATTCCTCTGACTATAGATGAAGGCAAGTTAAGGCAAGTGGCTATTCTCTTGTAACCATTGCCTGACTTATGAAGGTCGACGCACACCTGCCTTACTTGAATTGTGTGTTCTCTAGTCTTTGCCATGCTGACTAATTGGTAAGAGATTTAGGCCTCTGCGTCACGTCATATTTATACCCCAGGGAAACAGGAAGTCATGAATTACTAATTAAAAGTTCCTAGATACCCTGACCAACTTTAGCAACTACAGGAAATCAATAAAATTTTAGGGGAATTGTTAGCGGTGCCAATAATTGGGGGACACATGATTTCATGTTTTTTATTTTCTAAAAAAAATACGTTTTTCACTTTAAGTTTCCTGTTTGTTTTTCTTAGTAGTGTATTTGAGCAGCGACAGTGGAAGTGTGGCTTTACTTTCCCTCAGGGTTGGTGGATGTTTGTAGACGACCCAGAGACCGAAGGACAGATGGTTTATGTAGGTCTGATGATGAAGTTGGTGGCAACAGAAGCATAAATCCAGACCGAGCAGGGAGGGAACTTGGCAACCGGAATGAGGAGACACTGGGGAGGAACATACATAGAACTGGAGAGGAAGCGTCCAGCAAAGAGGAAATGCAGAGGAGAAGGCAGAACAATGATTGGAGTGATCAGCTAACTGGGAGCAGACGTGAATAGAAGGATCTAGAAGGGAGTTAGAGGAAAGGAGCGGGACAATGAAGAGTACACAGGGCTCAACTAAAACTAGAAAATAACTTTAATAAAGCAAAAGGGAAATAAGAACAATGACTAGAAAATAAATAATGACCAAAAACCACCAAACAGGAATAGTACTGATATAATCCTTTAGACTAAAAACAGAATAACAAACCTACCTTCATCACTCATCTACTCGTTTCTCTAGCTAATTCATACTATTTACATTATTTTGTTATTAAATATGACAATAAATGAATGAAGTTGGTTAAGATCTTTTAAGGTAATTTATGAAATTGTGATTCTATTAAACATTTATTTCAATATTAACTGTATAAGTGGTCATATGAAACATCAGCTCTTCCCTGCAGTGGAAAGGAGATGATTAATGCAAACTTGAAGCCCTACAACCAGTATCAACACTTTAGGACCCAGATCCTCTTTTCCTTGTTTTATTTGGGGTAGTATATATAGTTTATATATTTAGTTTGAAATGCTAGAGCGTAGAATATACATATTTTACTTTAACGGATTTAGGATTCCATGATCCAATGGTTCTCTTTCTTTCCTTTGCTTAGTGATGTGAATCACGGACTGGACATATTTGGTATCAACATGACCCGCCCTTTGCAACATCTATCAGGTGTCTGTCTATGACAATGACTGGCCACGCTACTCCAACTTCTGAAATAGTTACTCATGTTTGGCATGTCTGCTTATTTTAGACACCTGGGTTTCTAAATGTTAAACACATCCAGATTAATGGTCTTCTTTTGGGTTCTGTTCAGGTTTTCAGTCATGCTTTGATTTCTGTTCATCTGTGTTTGCTGTTAAACGAAAAGTCGCTCATATTCAGAATCCAAACTTCTGAAAGTTCTTTAAATCTGAAATGATTCCATCCTGTTCAATAAATGATCAGTGTTTTTAATTCAGAGTAATTTTCATGTGAATGTGCTTTACTGGAGGCATCCATGTTTGTCAAAGAACACTACTGCCACCTACTGGTTAGTGACATTGTCACGGTGCGGTATCGGCTGTTGATCAAGTCCCAGTGCTGTATCTGGTGTTTGTCACAACGCGCTATTATCCAAGTCATCTTGAAAACATTCTTCTTCCAAATGTTGGCTACATATTACGGGTTTTTTCTCTGGCCAGAAGTTCGATGGCAAATCCTCCCTCTTCAAGTTGGCGATCCAACGACCAACCCGTCCGTGGAGGATCAGGAATCAGAAAGGTGGAATAACTCTTTTTTTCACTTTTCCCCGATGTATTCCAGCATCCAGCTGCCATGCACGTGGGCATTGTCAGTTTCACTATAGCTCTGGTGAATTTCAATGGTGAAGTCCTCTGGAAATCTTCAATAATTGTTGTTGATTGCAGATGTGTCTAGTAGTTCCCATTGATTTAGCTTGGAAAGCGGGGAGAATGGCGCTAGGCTTACCGCACTGTGACGTCACTGCTGGAAGATGGCAGGAGGGAGGGGCTACTATATTTGGGCAAAGATGGCCGCTTCCAGACTCAGCGATTGCCACGAAAATTTTATTTTTATTTTTTTACCGATTAAGGCCAAATTTATTAAATAAACCGCAAACGTTTTAGGTTTAGCGATAAATAACGATCCATTGATTATTCCTTGATGACCAGACTCTTCCTTTAAGATTTAGATTGTTTCTTTGAATTGCCTCTTAGCTGAACTCTTCCTTGGTGTTTATTGTCGTTCCCTTTCAGCCTTCCTGGTAATCTAATATTTGTTTTTCCAACAATGTTTTTTATTATTTTCAACAATTATAAAAACCGTATAAACAAGTAAAAGAACCATACCATAAACCAACCCCCCCTCAGATAAACATCTGCATTTAAATACTTTTACACTTTTTTCAGCTAGAGACACAAACTGGTTAAAAAGGCTCCGATATCAACCAGATTTCCAGGCTGGTGTTTCTTAATCGTCCTCGTCGTCTTCAGATAAGTCCATACCTTCCACAAAACTCATGAAGGGTCTCCATATATTTTTCCTTTTCCTTTTAGGAGATGTGTTATAGGTTCCAGGGGTAAAGTTGTCAACATTTGTCTGAGCCAGTGCCTGATAGTTGGTGCTGCTGATTTCTTCCAGAACAGATCAATTAGCCGTTTAGATTGTAACAGACATATATCGATCAATAACTGTCAACATTTGCTAGATTTAATATTTTTGGGATATAAACCCAGAATGAAAAACTGGATCCAGAGGAATTTCTTTTGAAACAAGTTATTCTATAGTGTGCTTTATTTAATCTATTATTTTCTACAGTTTTTAATATTTATTGTTTTCTGTTACCTTTATGCATATCAGTTAGCCACATGTCTGCAGTCCCTTAGATTTAAGTCCTTTATTATTTCCTAATCACTTACCGTTGTCTCCTGGTGCCACTCTCCTCTTCCCTCCGGTCCCTTCTAGCTCGTTCTCGCCACACCTGCTCCCTGTCAATAATTATCTGCACACATTGTTCAGTCTTCTCCCCCCAGCTGTTAGTCTAGGCTGGATTATCTACAATAATCCCTGTGTCTCACCTCCTGTGTTATTCTACTCTGGTTATGATCTTCCTTTCCTGTTCTCCCTTATATTGATACTACTGCCACCATCATTAATACATCAGGTAACCATCTCCACCTCTGTCTGCTAACCCTGACTAAGATCCTGACGTCCAGTTTATTTTCTGCTAGCTAAAGCAGCTTCCTCACCAATAATGCAGAGATTTAAAGCTGTCAGAGCTGCATTTTTAATCTAAATAACTTTATATGTCTTACCTCCATCCTGCCAGGCTAGATTTTTATTCCTTTTAGCTTCAGAGTTTATAACAATATGGATTCGGTTTATAGGGAGACTTTAGAGATGAGGGAAATGATTCCAGGTTTTCTTCTACTCCCAGTAGAGGGGCGTGGAAAACTATTCAATTCAATTCAATTCAGTTTATTTATATAGCGCCAAATTCACAACACATGTCATCTCAAGGCACTTTACAGTTCAACCAGATCATACAGTC
>NW_015153405.1:0-1720 GCF_000732505.1 Cyprinodon variegatus | reverse complement strand
GATAGAGGAGTGCTTATGATCTTATTTTTAATAAGATTAATCTTATTTATAAAGAATCCCATAAAATCATTGCTGCTAAGAGCAGGTGGAATGGACGGTTCAACAGAGCTATGGCTCTGGGTGAGTTTGGCAACTGTATTAAAAAGAAATCTAGGACTACAGCCTTTTTATAGACGGTTAATCACTTGCTTTCTTCTTAAAACGAGTTAATAAGCTCAACAGGAAATGGAAACACATTTATCTCAAAATCTGAAAAAAACAGAATTACTTCAAATCAGTAGATTGAGCCACACTTCCTTTGCGTTTTATTTTTAGTGAATTTCTGTTAAACTTGATATAATGTCATAATATTCTAATTGTAACGTTTTCATTGTCTGTAAGCCGTAATCATCCAATTAACAAAATGAAGGATTCAAATATTTCACCACATTAATTTCTATAACTAATGACTGATGTATTTAAATTGTCCATAATATTCTATTTATTGGGTTTAATTTAATATAAGTTGTTCTTGTTCATGTGAAGAAAAGAAAGTTTAAAGCAGCACATAGATCGTAGGTAAATAGATAATAAATCCAAACAGAAAGACAAAACGCCAGGATCCTAGGGTTGACCTCTGACCCCATCATGGTCTCCTCTCCCTCTTCCAGTCAGCAGATCAGACAGGTTTGCCAAACAGGAAGTTTTAAATGTTGTTCAGATCCAACTACTGGAGACATGAAAGGAGGGATAGAAAGGATCTTCAGGCCCACTGGGCGTAACCCCCCCCCCGGGTAGCAGTAGGCTGTGTGAGGCTCTGCAGGAAGTCTGAGGTTTGGATGCTCCAATCAATTCTATGGGACTTTAAAGATGTAAATACCTTTATTGTCCCACATTGGAGAAATCATCTCTCTGCATTAAACCTTGGGGAGCAGTGGGTTGCCATTGTGCGGCGCTCAGGGAGCAGTGTGGGGTTAAGGGTTTTGCTGAGGAACCCAGAGTGGCAGTCTGAGGGGATGGAAGCGGGTACCTGCAACCTTCTCACAAGCTGCTCTAACGTCTTGGCAACCCAAACTGCTCAAAGAGCCATATTGGACCAAAAAAACAAAAAGACGAATCTATCAGGAGCCACAAAAGTGTAAGTGTTATATATGCCTGCTATGGCAACACGGGCTTAAATATATAATAAGCATTCATGATTAAATGTTTATCCAGGAGCAAATGTCACTTAATAGCATGAGGTGAGGGAGGAGCAGTGAACGCTGTCACCGCACGCCCCTTCACCGCCCTTCACTGCGCGGTTTAAGTTTTGTTGCATTGATGAACTGATAGAAACAGGATAAAGGAACCAAGCAGAAACTGACATCCATCAGTACACCAACGGTTTTACTTCCTTGCAACCAAAGTTCTGCAATCTTACTTTTTCTCTCCCTCCCAGCTTGGTGGTTGGCCGTATATTGAACCTTCCTCGGAAATTCCACATTTTTCTTTTAAATTTTTTTTTTTTTTTGTAATTAAAGTTTTTATTTTGTTTTATGAACATATAACAAGAACAACAAACAAAAAAAAAAACAACAAAAAAACAGTCAGGTAAACATTGTTGATTGTAAAGCGGCGTTCACATCCATCACACATTGTCCTGGTTTCCACCCAATTAAATACAGACTGGACACCTAATTAAGTCCCGTTTAGCTTGACCGGTCCTGGTCTTGTCCAGGTTCAGATCAGAATTTGGTAATCC
>NW_015153404.1:3138-11496 GCF_000732505.1 Cyprinodon variegatus | reverse complement strand
GGTTAAGAGGCTGAGCTCGTAGATGATGATAAATAACAGTTATGTATAATATATTACATTTCTGACCGTATATCCCTGTAATTATTACACACTGTAGCTTTAAGGTTGTAGAACCTGCAACTATTCAGACCATTTGCATGATTCTTTCATGACCATGGTTGAAGGCCGGTACTCGTTTCTAATGTTTGAAAAGTTCCCCTTTGACTCCTCAGACACATTTCTTTTCATAATAGGTCAACATTTCCATTATCTGATCATAAGATTAGCTTTAGCTTAGAAAAGCTGCTAATTTGAATAAAATTTTAAGTAGATGTGAAAACAGACCATGATGCTCTGATGATGAAGCTGGTATTCCATAACTTCCAGTTGATTTGTTTTGACTTGTACAGGTAAACCTGTTTTCTCTCTGAGGCTGACATTTTAGGTAGTTAAAATCTTGACAAAGATCTTAAAATCTAGAATTGTTTAGAAATTTATCCAAAAGACTTACCAATATTTTTTCATTTACAGTTCATGCTATTTTATCTTTTTTTAGGTTTAAGAGTTAAAGTTAATTCCAATGAAAAGAGGATCCTAATTGTTACTAGCTATAGTAGATTATGGTCTTAAAAATAACTTTAGTATCTTGGAAAGATCAAATGCTTTCTAGAACCTTCAACATCTACTATTAGAAGATTTTGGTGCATAGATATATAACATTGACCGTTTTTGGATTAGATTAAATTCACAATAAGGTTTGAATTGTAAAGTTGCTTCCTTTTTAAAGAAAAGAAGATATATATACCCTTTCACATAGATGTCACTCATGTTCTCTCCTGTGATGCTGGTTTCATCTAGAGTTACATCCGTGGTGTTCCAGATGACGACTCGCAGGAAATGCCTAAACAAGCAGACAGGTCAGTTTTATCCATCTGCATCCCCTGGAAAAATCCTTTTTACATACCTCTTAGGTTTGCGGGGCGTGATGTCGAAGGGAGGACCAGGCTGTCCCATGCTTTTTGGGAAGACATCCACCCACATCTGTAGCCGACCCTTTAAATCAACAAATTAAGTAATGGGTTAAAACGTGTAACTTCAGGGCAATGGGTGGCTGGGGGTATGTTCAGTTATTTGACCAAATATCCATACCCATAAAATCTTTTAAATTTGTCATGTTATATGAAATACAGTGAACCACTCAGAAGGAAGTGGATTCAAAGTGAAAGGAGAATGTTTTTTTTTTTTTTTTAAAGGCAACGTGATAGACATTTGTATTTATTGCCCCCAGCTTTTCTGTCTCTGCTGTAGAAATACACCCCCTAGCATAATGCTGCTACCACCATGTTCCAGTCAAGGTTAAGTGTGAACAGTAAGTTTTTCTTCATACGTTCTGTTCGCAGATCAAAGGGTTCTTCAGGGGTTGCCCTTCGGGCACGTGACTTTCACATTTCATTTGCCCAGAAACTATTTTTACTTGCCCAGTATAATGTTTGATAAATGTAGTTCCTAATATTCATTTTTATATATATATCAATGAAACATGTTTGTTTTTTAAATGTTTTTTTTATAATTCAGTAAGTTTCCAGGTTCCTGGTGTGTATCTGCATGCGTCAGATAATGAACTCAAGCCTACATTACCGTGTTAACATGCATTTCCTTCCTGCACATTCTTTGCTTTAAACTGTTGTGTGCATGGAAAAATATAAATTGTAATGTTAAAAATCTAAAAAATTCATCCAGCTGCTGCTTTGCAGAATTCTCCCCCCAAGGAGAGAAAAATCAAGCCATCTAGCGGAAAATCATGCGAAAATGTGTACAAAACAACAAAAATGGCGCCGGCAACGCTTGTGGGGCGTTTTCATCGAATGTCGGTGATTTTAAATTAATTTTGAGTGATAAATAAAAAAAATTTGCAATCATTGCACTTGCCCGGCGGGCAAATGCAATGAAATTTGTACTCTCCCGACAATAAAAACTACTTGCCCCGGGCGATGGTTAACATCAAGCCCTGTTCTTAATATTTGTGTCGTCTGAACAAAACACCCATTTCCATGTTTGCTGCCTTTTCCACATGGCTTATTTTAAAATACAAATCTGACCTCTGGTCAGGCTAATCAAGACATTGTCCCATCTGAGCTGTGCATATCTATAGCTCACCCACATTTGCCACATGGCTCTTAGCTGCTTTAGTGGATGGTGGATCAAACAGAGTTCGGTATATCGCCCTATAAAACAATCTTTTTCCCAGATTCTTTCTGTCCTGATCCTTTTGTCCGGCCATTTCTTCATTGATACTCTGTAACAGTCCTTTAAGGCCCTCATGGAACAGCTGGATTTATATTGAGATATTCTGACACACAGGTGTATTTGGCTCAGTGAATTGTTGCACTGTTACTGGGCACAGATTTTAAGTAATAAATGGCTTTGAAATCTTGATCCCATTGGATTGATTGATGAATAATGACTTACCTGAGACAGATTAGGCTGGAAGGAGCTGTAAAGGGTTCTGGTCTCCACATGTTCAGGAACCAGTCCCTGCGTTCGAAGGACATGCAGACAGAGTCGTTCTCGGGGTGGACCCAAGTGCTGGTGAACTTCCGTGTTACCCTCTTTATGACAAAACAGAGTTGACTTAATGTGCCATAATTGAAGTAAACTGTCCCACTAAATTCATGTGATGATAATGTCTTACCAAACTGGGCCAATGTGTACTCTTTTCCGTTGAAAGTAAGTGATGTGCCATTATCTTCCGTCTTGGGTTTGGACAGGCCTTTTAGACGGGCCAGGTTCTCCAGGATTTGCGACGGCTTCAGCTGATCCCGCCACTGATTGATGCCAGACCTTAAAAGACAGAGCAAATTTATTATGTGTAATTTCTTTTCTTAAAACTAGTAGTTCAAATTATATACCTCCCCCCCCACTCCACTCTACAAAGGTAAAAGCCATTGGGCAGATGGTTTACTTACACGCAGTAGGTCTGAGGAAGGCCGCAGTAGGAGTTATATCGAGACAGGAAGCGGTTCTCTAGGTCGATCACTGTCTCGCCAACCTTCTCATCTCGAGTCAAGAGATCATAGTCATAAACCCCGATTCTCAGGTCCTTGTCTTGAGGCAAGAAGCAGGTCATCTCAAACATCCTGAACAGGAGAAAGGTTTGAAAACCGTCAACATGACATTAGGTGGACGACAGATGAAGAGACGCTCGAATATATTCTAAGACTCACCTTCCAAACACAGGGTTTATGTTGTTGGGCAAATAATTATCTCTGTCATCAAGTGTGTTCCTGCCCACTGATATTTTTATGTATGGATCGCACTAAGAAAATACAAAACAGGTTTAATCTGAGGAAACTGGCTAACCATGTGTGAAAATGAGTGAGTTTTATGGCTGCTTCATTCTCACCCTGCCATTGTTGTCTTTAGGCTGAAGGTCAATCGCCCGAACCACATAAATCCTGACCAGACACTCCTGAGGTCCGCTTTCCGGCAGCTCTCTGAACTGTCGGGGTGGAGGAGCAACACCTGGGTCATCTGATAGGGGGTACACCTTGAACGCACCCTGCAGGTACAAGGCAACACATGTAGAAAGGGTGAAATTATGGTAATTTCCACAGAAGTCACCACTCAGGTTAAAAGCTTCTGAATGGTGCCAGGCTACCTTGAACTCTCCGACCACGGTGGGGTCTTCGTCCCCATTTTCATTCTTGCCTCTCTGCAGCTTGAACGTGTTGCAAAAGTCAGTCAGCCCCTTGAATTCTGGGACAGTCTCCAACTCACAGTCATACACCTGGAAATTTGCACCAACATTTAAGACGACAGCGATCAGAAACATCTGTTTGTCACATATTGAGTCATTACACTCTGGAAGAAGTAAAGGTTTTCATACCTTAAGGGTATCGTAGCCTTTTCTTATGTAAGGACCACATTTCTGCTGGTCTCCAACTGAAGCGTAGAATTTACTCCACCAATCAACCGTTTCCTTTTCCTAAAAATGAAGTGGCATTGCATGATTACCTTGGAATTAAATACTAAACAAGAACTTGAAAGCTAAAGCTGTTTTGCTCTCACCTTTTCTGCCTGCTTTGGAGGAAGACCGGATCAGAAGAAAAAAAAAACAGTCAGTCATAATCATCATCATCAGAAAACACATTGAAGGTGGAGTGATGAAAGATTATTAGGGATCATTTCAGTGTTTATGATTGGTAGCAAGTCTGCTAAACAAGGGCATAACAAAGAGGAATGCAGATGCAACCTTGAGAGCAGATTATTGAAAGTGTAACAGCTTTGCTCAATCAAAGATTAAATCTACACTAGGAACAAACACCTCCACACTGTGTTTGTTAATGAAGGACAAAAAAACCATATGCTTTACAACCTATGGTTTTAAATGCATACAGTTAATTAAATGGCAGCGGTGGCTTAGTGGTTGGAGCTAGACTAGATGTTTGCTTCCTAAACTCGGAGGCTGCCTCTCTGGGTCCCTCAGCTCAACAATTAATCCCAGATTCCTAACTAAAGGCAAATGTTCCAACTGTGGGACCTTTTCTTCTTATTAAGTCAAACCTACTGAACCTACCAATTTTAAACCTGCATAAAATTAAAGAATTTATCATTTGTATTGAATTACCTGGGTCTCAAATGTTCTTACAAAAAAAAATCTTTATGAGTTAATTCATATTTTCCTAACTTCTACAAGCATACAGAACATACTGATAAACATTTTGATAAGCAATAAAAAAAACTTTGTATAATAACAGATTTGCTTAGAGACTTCAACAAGAATCAGTGAAACTAATAAACCTACACTGCAAAAAATTTGAATCTAAGTCCATTTTTCTTTATGACACCATCTAATAAGTGCCTTTTTTATTGAGCAGATAAGTTAGACACTTTGCTAATGGAACAAGACGATTTACATTTAAAATAAGAAAAAAAAACAACTGCAGTCACTTATTCTAAATTAATATCTAATTTAATCAATTTGACTGTGTGATCTAGTGAACTGTAAAGTGCCTTGAGATGACATGTGTCGTGAATTGGCGCCATATAAATAAACTGAATTGAATTAATTATCTTATTTTAAACCTTAAAATAAATTGGCAGATCTTCTAATTTTCTAACTCAAATTAAGGGTAAATTCACTTAAAGAAATTTGTACTCGTTTTCAGAATGTTTTTGCAGTGTGCTTAGTAAATAGAATCCATTTGATTTATTTAAATCAAAGTAAAACGAGCTATCCTCTTAGGGCCTCTGACCACAGAGCTCAATATCTCAACTCACAGAGAGGTGGCAGATGGAGCCGACTTTATTACACATAGTGGCAGGTCTACTCAAGGCAGTTTTTTTCAACATGTATGGGAAGCAACGGTATCTATTCAAAACTTTGATCCAGTACACATATTAAAAACAGGAACATTTGCTTTTCATTACACAAGACAAAAATAGAAACTTTTAAGCTTGTCTGCAAAATACTGTTAATAAAGAAGAACAGAAGAAGAAAGAAGTAACACTGCACATCACCCTGAACGCACCGTGCATACAAGGTTGGCGCTACATCTGGGATAAAGCTAAAAGAAAGCCTGATGGGCTGGGAAAGACTTGAGAATGAGATGGAGGTCTGCCTTCCAGTGGGAGAGGAACTCCACATACTGAAAGCTACAGACCTTAAACCATTCCAGCTTCTTTTAAAAACTGATATTCACAGACAACCTCCATCTGAGTTTCAGCTAAATAAAAAAAAAAGAACAAAAAAAGGGGTTAATTACAGCCAGTAGATATCTAGAGATACTGCTGAAAACAAGAACACTTATCATTCCACCTTCCCTTCACAATTAGGAAAGGATTTGTTGGTTTATGGCAAAAAAATCCTAAAAAAAATATATGAAAAGTTTTGGTTGCAAGACGACAAATTAAAAAAAGATAAAAGAATACAATTCTTTATTGACTGATAACATTTTTGTTAATGTGCTAATCTTAAATTGATGGTAATCGGTGGCAAAGTAGCCATTGATACAAGGTAAAGCATCTGGATACCTTTGCTTATTTCCATGTTATGCCCTTGCTGTGACCAAAGTTAACCAGTGTTCTCATTAAAGTTTCTCTAAATAAATGTGGTTAAATCATTATGACAGCCAGAGTGTAGAGTAAAGCCATTGTGCCATCATGAGGGATTTGTGTCATTGGTTTAGTGAATTAAAAAGCTACAACAAATAATCATACATACAAACTGGAAAGCTGGGGAAGCCATTTTGTTGAAAGCTGCAGACATACTGTACAAAAACTGCAAGCCAAAGCATTGCACAGTCAAAATTTGACATTTAGGAGCCAAATTTTGTTTCCAAGCAAACCCACTGGGACGGAGGTGTGGGGAAGACAAGGGGAGCTGACATTTACCTGAGCCTCCAACAGCGGCCGGGCCTCTTCCATGGTGATAGAAACATCTTTACGTGGCGCCGTCATCATCAGAGCCACTGTTAAAACAGAGTTGATCAAAATTGATCTCTTTATCTGCGATAATATGTAATTTTAGAGTAATGAACTTACTCTTGGAGGCCCTGGCTCCCTCTGAAACTATGACATATGGGTCACATCTGAACTGCTCCAGTGACGTGATGGTGCACTGACCAACCACAGGCTTCCTGCCAAACGGACGGTGGTCGATCACCTTCAGCACAATAGGAGGAGTGTACATCTCATCCTTTGGAAGAAGCTGAATGAAGAGTAGGGAACATATTGCCATACAGGATTAGAAAGAAGCTTATTTGGTATCTAAAATTATAAAATGCTGAGATATTAGATTTACTTAATTACCAATTCTTACAACACATTTCAAAGCTTTAGTTTAACAGCTTTAAGTCTCTCTACAGTTTTTTAAGAATGTTTTCATCTTCCATCTGAAAATGAATGCATCTTTGTGTGGTATTAAGTGTGAGTCCTTTTGGCTGCTTCCTTATTTAGGGGTTATGAGATGAAGCCTTTCCTGACTAAACCGTTGTTAGGTTTATTCTTTATATATCATGTGCATTGTTAGTTTTTTAGCCAGATTAGCCAGAGTAGAAGGCCTTCCTTCACTTGTTGGATGTCACTGTGTGTACGGAGGTCATCTAATCAGGACAGCCTTCGTGTCTTTAGAAATACACAGGATATGGGCACATCTTGGAGCCGGACTGATAAAGGAGAGCTATCTGTAATCCTGGGGTAAAGAGGCAAGATGCATGAATTTCAAGGCATTGATGGCGTGTCAGTTTCTGATACGGGCAGCTAAGCATACACCTGATGCAACACATAGGCTCATGAGGTATAAGAAGCAGGAGAGGACTATTCGGGGCTCAATCTTTGCTCAACTTTGCCGGACGCTCGCTGACGTTTTTTGAGCCTACAGCTGTGCTAACTCCAAGCAATTTCTCTGTCCTGTAACGACCTGGCCTGGAATAAACTCTGTTACTTTCTTACTCCTGTTTTATAGTCCTTTTTTAAATGGTTTTACCCAGTTTGAGTTAAGAGTAGTAAATAACTTGCTCCCAGATAAAGAACCGGTAGGGAAGTTCTGAGGCGCAGCCGCCTTCAGGGGGACAGAACTTCCATATTAAACACCGTCATTCAAAGCAAAGTTACCACAAATAAGACAAGTACTATGACTTTACACATTCTAGGCGATAGCTCACTCTGGTTGCATAAAAAAAAACAAATTCCATAAAAAAATCTCGTTTGGCTTAGCATATTTTATTTTGAGTTACACATTGTTTTGGGTCGGTTTGTTATTAAGCTTCAGAGTTTCTGCATTTAGCATTACAAGATGCGTGAACTTGGTAAATATAGAAGTAATGGAGCCAAGCCAGTCAGCACCAGAGGTGTGAAGGTTAAAAAAGTCCAATATAGTGGAATTATTGGATGTCAAGAGAACTAAGACAACAGCAGAACTCAGATTACAATATGAATGTTGGAGTTAATTGAGGCAGGAGCTAAAGCTGTAGCAGGCAGCCAGTTGATTTGTGAGGAAGTATTGCCAGCAGATGGCGACTGCGAAAAACAACATTCATGTTTTCTGATTGTGCTCAGAGTAAAAATTCTCTCTGTACTTAAAAAGAAATAATTAACCACTGTCAGGACGACAGTTTGGTGTACATTACTTTATTTTAACATGATAATAAGGTTTTTGGTGGGTTTTATTTGTCAATAGACAGTATGTGGCTGGGTCTTTCTAAATTACAACAGGGGAGTGAAGGCCTAGTGGTTAGGGCATTGCACTTGGAATCCAGAGGTTCTGAGTCCAAGCCCCACTCCCACAGACTGCCACTCTGGGTCCCTGAGCAAGACCCTTAACCCCACACTGCTTCCCGGAGGAATTGCAGCCCACTGCTCCACAAGGGGATGGGTTAA
>NW_015153404.1:0-708 GCF_000732505.1 Cyprinodon variegatus | reverse complement strand
TATGACTGTAAAATGACTCATTTTCCAGAGTTTTTAGATCAAACCTTGTCTTTAAGAATGAGCTCTGCAGCCACGAGTGCCTCCCCGGATTTCTTCCCCTTCTGGATGACGGGATGCCACAGTAGTTTGGGCTTCTGATCCATGCTGGAGTTCAGCTTCACCAACGGGACGCAAACACTGCGGCCGAGCAGCTCATCCTTCCCCTGCACAGAGGATCACATGTTGCAGTTACACAGAAGTTAAGCTGGGATTTCCAAGTGTGCGTAACTAATAAGGATCAAATTTGATTAAAAGAGGGTAGTGTTGGTGGGTAAGGGATGCAATACATTATCAACACTTAGTTACAACACTGCAGAGAAATTAATTTTTCCCCTTTTTCTTCCATCTCTTGACCATGTGCTGATATGGTGCTGAGTATTAAATTACAGCTTTTCTTCATAGGAACTTTTGATCTAACAGAGCACTCCACCACAGAAAGAAAGCATTAATCATAGAGCTTTATCAGATAATGCTGCAATATGCTAGTGAAGATTCATCCAGGTCATTCTAAAAAATTAAAAAAATCCTTTGGACTTTGTTTCCAAGTTTGAAGACATTTCGCTTTCCATCCAGGAAGCGGAAGGGGGGGTTGCTTTTCTGTTACCAAACTTACACTCATCTCTTTGGTGGTCCATTATGCTTGGCAGGAATTATGTTGAGTTTTTTTTT
>NW_015153403.1:10492-11506 GCF_000732505.1 Cyprinodon variegatus | reverse complement strand
AGTTAAATAAACGGAGATCGATGGATTTCGCTCAGTCGGCACATTTATTAATTTCTTTGCAAAGAGAGAACAGTTCATCATTCATTTTCCGTTTATTGATCGTGACAGGCGAGGGACTACTGTCAGATTTTCCTTCCCTGGCAGGGCTCCAACAGAGAGCTGTTTCCTTTTTCCTTACATTTGGTTTTCCTCATATGTTGTACAGAAAGGAAAAAATGATGCCCAACTTGCCTGAAATGTAATGCCTTAACAGACAGTGAGAGTAAGTCGCTGTTCTGTTTATCACAGTACTGTATTTTTAAAGGGGGAGGCTATGAGAAAATTTGATTATTTTATTGTACAGTTAAAGCTGAGTGTTTAAATAAATGTCATCATTTTGTAAATTTTGTTTGTTTAATTTTTTTAAACAGAACTGGTTAAAATGTCTTGATATGACCTCCTTTGGTACAACCGGGGGTCTTAAGAACTGCAGATGCTCTATATCCATATGTTGGTTTATGATGGTTATGTTTATGTATTTTCAGAAAAAATACTGATATATTAAGAAAGGACCTACACAAGTAGTTATATTGAAATAATACATAAAAAAATGAAAAACCAAGGTATAAAGCATTATAAAATAATATAAAAAAACAACAGCAATAAATTTAGCCTATTTTCAATTGCTTCTGAAAAGTACTTGATGTAAAGTAGAGAAAGAAAGAAGGAAAGAAAGAAAGAAAATCACCGACATAGAAGAAAAAAAATTTTTTGAATTGTAAAACATTTTAAATACCAACATGGTTCAAATAAAAATGTAAAATATGGAGTAGAACAGCACCTTTGAAAAGTAAATTTGAGATTAAAAAGGATCTCAGAAATAAACAAATGGACACACAAATGAAGAGGTGCAATAGATAAAAAGTTATAAAAATGTACCATAAAGTAAAAGACTTTAAACGAAATAAGCAATTAGGTAGGCTAAGTAAAAAACAACAACAACACAAAAAAAAAAAACAGATACATCTGAAAAGT
>NW_015153403.1:5332-6952 GCF_000732505.1 Cyprinodon variegatus | reverse complement strand
TTGTTTTTAGATTTCATGTGTTTAGGCTCTTTTTCATCCAAATATTGTTTTTGTCCTCTATAGTCGATATTGCCTTGGACTGCTGTCTGAGAGTTGAGCGTGAAAAACGTCTGCACCGCCGAAACCTTGTGAGCTACACCATTCAGAGAGCAAGAGAGGGCTGCAAAATCAGTGCTACTGTGTAAGTCTTGATCAATTTCATCATAAATCAGTTTATTAAATGAGACTCTGGTGTTAGAGTTTTCATTTATGGATCCATCTGCTTTTGCAGGTTTGTCAACCAGAGAAACATGAAACTGTGTGTCGTCCCTCCTGAAGGGAATCAAGGGGTGCAAAAAATCATTGAACATTTGGACAAAAAAAGGCAATCTCATCAATAAACAATGCATCGCTTCACTTCCTGCTTTGCTCTGTTGAATATGTGAAGAAAGGATGGAAACACATGCCTGTTTGGTTTATCGTACTGGACACTACGTGTGGGGGGAGCTTATGATAACTTAAGCTGAGAATTGATGTTATCATTTTGTAAAAAATAGAAAGGCATTTTCTGATGCATAAGCTGATGTAATAAAGCAACATTTGAATATATTATCTTTAATTTGTGTTCTGTGATTCTAAATCTTGCATTTCAGTAGTAGAACAGCTGCAGTGAATTTCCTTCAGGTGTCCATTTACAGTAATATATTTAGATATTTTCCGCTGATATAACATCAGACAAGCTTGACATGATAAACATTCAAATGCTAACGCTGAAATAAAAAATCAAATGGTAATGGTTTAAAAAATAATATTAAATATATTGTAATTAATATATAAAAACATTAAAACTAAGAACTAAATGAATTGGAAATAAAATTTTAGTTGAAATAAATTAAAAGTAAAATTGCAATAAAGTAAAAGGGGACTTTTCCACTGCTATTCAACATAAAACATGAGGAAACATCAGAGCCAGATACAATGATAAAATTACTTAAAGTAGTACTTTTCATAATAGAAATATAGAAATAACAGTGAAGAAAGTATGAAAGAGCAACTGAAATGAAAGAAAGTCAAACAGTTCGACTCTGGTGCAGATTGAACTGAAAATTCACACAAGAAAGCAGACAGGAGCAGCTTGTTGAATAAAAGGATTTTACTGAATCAAATAGAACAATACATAAAACAAAACTAACATTTCCACGAATAGAAGTTTCTACTGTGGAGCCATTTAGTCCAATAAAAACGACATTGGTGCATCAAGTAATACACTGCAGACTACTGGCCCTCCACTGTAGGTGCAACAAAAATATCTTACATCTAAACCAGACATATTTCATATTTGAACAGTCACATGTGTCTTCTTAATCCTTTTGCTGTACAAAATGCTCAAAGTAAAAACAAAAGAACAAAAAAACCCAACAAAACCCTAGGATCTAGTAACAGCTAAAGAGCAATATATCAGATAATTCTCCTAAATATAAACTCTACATCAGGCATCCCCAAACTCGGTCCTCGAGGGCCGCTGTCCTGCAGGTTTTAGAGGTTTCCCTGCTCTAGCACAGCTAGTGGATGGATGG
This sequence comes from Cyprinodon variegatus, assembly GCF_000732505.1. Lineage (NCBI taxonomy): Eukaryota > Metazoa > Chordata > Actinopteri > Cyprinodontiformes > Cyprinodontidae > Cyprinodon > Cyprinodon variegatus. The sequence continues at coordinate 5,396 of NW_015153403.1, read as the reverse complement.
ATGGATGGATGGATGGATGGATGGATGGATGGATGGATGGATGGATGGATGGATGGATGGATGG
>NW_015153403.1:0-3203 GCF_000732505.1 Cyprinodon variegatus | reverse complement strand
TTTGGACACTGTGAAACAATGAGAGATTTTTTTAATGAACCTGTGGAAAAGAACAAGGATCTGGCGTCTTAGCAACAAATGTCACGTGACTGGCGGAGACCGATTAGGAACCGCTGTACAAAGCACAACAGCACGACATTGGGAAACTTGTTAAAGGAAAAGCCCGGTCAAAATCAGAATTCTAACTGCTGAAAGTACTTTAAACATAAAACTATTACATACTGGTCAATAAATGAACTCGGTGTTTCTTTTTCTTTGAAGTCTGCGCTGTAAACTGCCGCACTACAGACAATGGCGGAAATATTCCTCCGCCTGATAATGTAACGGCGAAAACTGTTTTGTTTTTTTTCACTTTTACCCGATGTATTGGAACATCCAACTGCCATGCACGTGGTCGCTGTTGCTTCAGCAATAGCTCTCGCGAATTTCAATGGCGAAGTCCTCCCGAAATCCAAAATAATTGTTGGAGCTGTGCACAATGGTTGTAGAGTGAGACTCTACAAGCTACAAACTTTTTTTTCATCCTGTGACGTCTCTGTGCGTGGCTAGGCTGCGTAGCAACGCACAGTGATGTCGATGAGTAGCGCGCAACATGGCTGCTCTTTACACAGTGATCGAGACGACAATTTATGCTTTTATTTCCTTATCGATTAAGGCAAAGTTCATGAAATCACCACGGACATTTTCGTTTAAAATATAGCAAATGATCCTTATTGGCCGGACTTCTTTTTTAATTTGCCTGTCGTCGGCCGCCGAGTTTCGGTCGGCTTTTTTTCTGGCTACATATGTTCACTGTTTACGAATCAAAGAAATCATATAGATTTGCTGTATTTTAGAAAATAAAGTGATAAAGCTTGTTTCTACTTACCCTTTTGTTGGATTGGACCAGAATCGTAAAAGAGATGGTTGTCTGGTTTTCTTGTTTGGCTTCAAGTCTTCCAGGTCTCCTCGTGCTCGCTTCAACGCCATTGCGGTATCACCTGAATCACGTCACGTTGCAACGCCGCTTTATTACGTCGCCCAGGTCTTGCGTGGCGTGGCGTGGCGTGGCGAGACCTGGGCGACCTGGGGCGCCATTGCAATTCAAATTCATGCCGATGCGGTGTCTCCCAAAGGGGGGTGCGCGCGCCCCCCGCGCCCCCGCCTGAATCCGCGCCTGAACATATCAGATAGCTGCGCTTCCATCAGCTTCATTCCCGGTGAGGATGAAGCTAGAGAAATTGATGGTGATTGGCAGCCTTGCTTGAATTTTTACTATGAATTGGAGAAGAACAAAAGCCAAGTTTGAGTTCAGTTTAGTTTACTGATGTAGTTTCAGGTAAAAAACGTGTCAAGCTTGTTTTACATAGAAAAGTCAATTCAATAATTATACAGATTGAAAGGGAAGGTACCTACACTCCATTTGATCCTAATGATAAAACAATGCAGTGTCATAGGAAAATAGTATTCGACTACTGTATACAATCCAGTTAAATAAAGGAGAGGATGGTAATTCACTCAGTCTGCACTTTATTTTATCTTAGCAAAGATGAAAACAGGAAAATCAAACAGCCCACACAGCTCGAGGTTCTGTCCTGTTCTCAATTAGACAAGGTTGTTGAATAAACCTTGAGGGGAAGTCATCTGGCGGGTTATGCGGTCTACTATTTTCTTTTCCACACAATCCCTAATATTAACAAAATAAATATGTCTCACCCACACACAGTGTGGCCTTGCAGGTGTGTGACGGCCTGAGTAAAAACTTTTATAAAGTTAAAAAAATGCAAAATTAGAACTTATAAATCAATATTACTATACTACTCTGCTCTGAATACACCACAGACTGGAATTGAGGCCTCCCCTGCTGTGTGTGAGAACTTTCTTCACTACTTCATTGATAAAGTCACTTCTACCANTATGCAGCAACTTATTTTGCAGGGAATAAACTAACTTTTACTTTAAAACTTTAGGAGCCTATGATGAAAAGAACTGAAGTGTTGCATTTATTTTAGTAACAACTAAGGTGTCATTGTTTTGTAGACTACAAATTCTGTGCATAAAAAAACCCTTAAACATCAGGGGCGGATCCAGGATTTTTCAAAGGGGGGTGCGCACCTAAGGGCCATGGGGTCACGTGGTCAAGGGTCAAGACAATGTGAGGCGAAAAGACCAAAGAATACCTTCAGTCTTTCACACTACCCTAATTATTCATCCAAGAGTTTTTAATTGATAATTTTAATGGATGAACATAAGTGGAATTATTATTGTAATAATTAATAATTATTAATTACATTATTGTAATAAAAAAAAAAGGATCTCTCGGTTCTTAAAGCATGCACAAGGTTGAAAGGTAGTTTTAAGAAAAAAATCATCAACAATTAATCAGACAAGGAGTTTTTTTTATTTACAGAAATGATATTTACAGAGAACATGAAATAAAAAAAACCCAAGGACTTGGGTTTGACAAAGTATGACAAAGGAGTTTTGAATATATTTTAACAAAATAAACAGTTGAAAAAAAAAACAAAAAAAACAAACAAAGTTAAACCAGACAAATATTATTCTCTACTACAAGCTTTATGCTGATGATAATGGGTTTACAAATGTCAACCTTCTGGGATGCTTCTGGGCAAATATGTCTATGATTTTGTTCATGTCTAACCGAATGTCCTTGTGCACATACAAGAGTAGCAAAGCCACAAACCTTTCCTGTCCCATTGTGGACCTCAGCAAAGTTTTCACTGCTTTAAGACCCGAGTTAGCACGTTCCACAGAAGCACTGGTAACAGGTGTGACTGACAGAAGGTGAAGAATCCTATAAATGTTTGGGTAGCACTTCATATTTGTTATCTTTAGAATTTCAGGGAGAGAGCTGGGTTTCTCCACTGATGATGACCACTTTGCGCGCCACAACTTCACTTCCTGCCTGAATGTTGAGCCTGACGGTAGATCATCTTTATATGATGTAAAGATGTCTTTCTCACTCTCAGTGTTCATCAAATGCAGGTTGCTTGGCAACAGTTTTAAGCCTAGTATGGCAGCTGCGGACATAACACTGAAGCGCGAGTCAAGTTCTGAAATGAGACTGTCCAGAAATGGAACAAAGACTGTACATCTCCAGTACTGCATAGGGCTATTTGAAGGATTGCTGTTTCTCATTGTCTCTCGTCCACAACGTCTAGGTATTGGGAGGCCACATTCACAACCAGCCTGTTTCCCCATTT
>NW_015153402.1:3376-11506 GCF_000732505.1 Cyprinodon variegatus | reverse complement strand
AGTCTATGTATTTTTTTTTCTACTGTACAGGTGTTGTTTTGACAGACTGGTTTCCATTTCTCTCCTCAGTATCATGCAATCCAAGCAGGAGCAGAATCAGAGATCCATGGAGATAAAGTATCAGTTCCAGAGGATTCCAGATAACATATTTTCCAGTTAGCTAATGACAGCTTTGCAACAGTCCTTCTTTATTTAAAGCTAGAGTTAAATGATCTTATTTATCTGGATGAAGCTTTAACATATTGATTTTCTTGCAGTGTATCTTGATAGAACATTGATATTAGAGACTTAATACTGTTATTGAGAGACAAAACAATAATTAAAGGTTATTAGTATTGCTTTTATCAGGTAACTTTTGTATGTTGTTTCCTTTTTGTCTTTATGCCTGAAATATAACGACTAATCTTTGTTTTAACATAAAAATATATATTTCAGAACTCTTTGACGCTGAACATTTATTATTTCATAAGATGATGTTTGATTTGTTTGTTTAAAACTCTGATCGAGGTTTGCCATTAAAGATAAAGCCAGAATTGATCAGGTTTGAATTGTCTGACCTCCTGTAGAAGTCTGGGTGCTTGTTTCTGTAGATAGATGAGGGAATGCAGTAAAGAGGGAACAGGAAACAGTCAAATTAAAATTTATTTAAAAAGCTATTTTGTTATCAACAGGTTGTTTTCAAAATGCTGAACAAGATATAAAAGAGATTTAATAATGTCATGATGCTTTTAAGGGATCTGACCCACATGCAGAAAACCTCTCAGAGAACCAAGGGAAAGTTTAACAGGTTTATTGATGAGGACAAGAGGAGGTGGAAGCTCAGAGTGAGCTGATAAACCCGAACTAGAAGAGGAAGGGGAGTTCACAGCGGTTAGTTCAATGGCCGTAGGAAATTGAATGGAGTTCTTGAGCATGGCGGAAAAAGGGACTCAGGTAGGAGGGGATCTCAGTTAATGCCTTGAATCCAGAATGTGTGAGTTTTCCAGAGGGAGAACGACTCGTTAGAGGGCAGACAGGTTGGTGGAGTTGGACCCTGAGGAGTATGAGAGCGGACTGCCACTTAGATTTCCGACGGTACTTGAATGGATCGTGTGGAAATTTTCCCCCGCTCAGTGTGAACACAAAATATCCTTCCTGGGGGAGAAGGCCAGAACTTCCAGTCAGCGGGAAGGCTTCCTGCCAAAAGGCAAAGACAAAAACACGGTTAGTCTCAGAGAAACAAAGCACAGGTTAGACTCAGCTAAACTCAGCTTGGCTAGAGTACCCAAAACTGGCAAACACTCTGGCGTCGAGGTAGTGGCAGTCAACGGCTCAAATACTCCCCAGTGATAATCCAACGAGCTGCAGGTGTGCAGGAGGGCCAACGAGGACAGGGCGCCACGTGGTGGTAGAGGGAGAGACCAACACATAAAAACCCACACAAACTGGATTCCTGACAAGTAAAATAAAACCAACATCAGGGAAGAACTCTAATAGATAGATAGATACAGCTCACACCAGATTAAACACCAAAGGATCGTTTAAAAAGACTTCAAAACTGAAGCTGAATAAGCCTATGTAATGTAGAAGGTGAGATTATTAAAGACAGCTGATGTTGACAGTTACCTCTGCAGTTACCTTGTTTTCAGGTCAAATAAAAAAGATAACCCATGAGCATAGTGCCTGAGAAAGAATTGCATATATACTATATTCCCAGAAATATTTGCTCACCCAACCAAATTACGGAGTCAGGTGTTCCAATCACTTTCATGGCCACAGTTGGATAAAATCCAGCCCCTAGCCATTGAGACTGTTACAAACATAGATAAAAGAATGAGTCACTCTCAGGAGCTCAGTAAATTACAGCCTGGAACTGTGATAGCGTGCCACCTGAGCAATAAATCCAGTCTGGTATTTTCCTTACTAAATATTCCACAGTAAACTGTTTGCTGTATCATAAGATACAGCTCGCTTTCTAGGAACTCTGGGGGCGTCGCCCGCCACATCTGCGGTCAAACCTCCGCGAACGGACTGAACTTTGAATCAGGTCAGTGACTTTGCTCAAAGTCGTGTTAAGCTCCACATCCAGTCACTGGCCTGTATTCTCCTATTTCTGCAGAGATCCGCCCCGCAGCAGACGAGCAGCCCTGCGCACCTGTTTGTATTAAATAAACGCTTTGAACTTTCCCACTGCCTGTCTCGCCTTGAATTCTGGGTCCAACTTCCTGAGATCATTACAGTTTTCTGTCTATTCCAGTCGTTTCTTTAGGCTTTATATGTCCACACCCTTGGCCATGCTTGTTCACGTCTGAGGACAGGTCTGTATACGACCCTGGTGGATGATACAGACGAGTGGCTGCTCTAGAAATGACCTGGAAAAACAAAAAAATATATATCAACATCTAACAAGTAAAACTTCAATAAGTGATCCACTGATACTTTTCAACAATTAGTATTGCATAGAACAGCTGGGGTTTTTGGTTGTTTTTTTGCCAGTCATATCAAAAAGAGATTCACAAAGAGCTAAATAATTCAAGCTTCTATTTCTTATTCTGATGATGATGGCCTACAGCCATAGAAAACCCAAGAATCAATGCCTAGGAAACTTGGAATATTACATTAGAGCAATGAAAAAAGGATGTTTTAAGCACAAAAGTCAGGTCTCTGAGAAGTATGCCCAGTACTCGGTTGGGCTTACTGTATCAAAGTACTGTGGCATAGAGATAAACATCTTTTGGCCCTTTAAATATAATGGAAGCCCAGATTGCTTTAATGACTGCCTTCAGATCATCTGACTTTTGTGATCTGGTGTTTCTCACCTTCTTAGAGGAATCTGTAGATTTTGTATCAGTTTAGGTTAGAGGAATTTACTGGCCAATAATGAAAATGAACACCACAGTCATTGGAATAGATTTTGCTACATTTGGGAGGGATAGCATCAGCTTCTCCATATAGGTTTTCAGCAGAGAGAACCACAGAGAGCTGTAAAATGTTCTGATATTTGGCTGCCCTGACTCCGGCCAAACTTCCTCAGATGACGACACACACTAAAGAGACACCCAAGAGCAGGGTGGATTTTGTGTCTCTTCACTCTTCCTCCAGACTCTTAGGACCTTGATTTCCAAATAAATTAAAGAATTAAGTTTGTTGGTAACATAGCCCTTTGGATCACTGAGCAACATTTCAGTCCATTAAGCTATACATTAAGCTATAGTAATTATCTGTGTGCTGGCTTGTAATGCAGGTGTTCTGAGTTGATAACCTGATTAGGGTATGACACCATAAGTTTCCTTTTTTTTTTCACAGTATTCATTATTTTCGAAGAAACTGAAGTTTGGGTTTTCACTATTTTTAATCCTTCAAATTAAAGAAAAAACAGATTGGATTTTTATGCAATGTTCTCTTTCTTTTACATTAACCTGTCTAATTCCTTATATGCAATCAAGCATGTAGAACGTGATTAAAACATGAAAACAATGCTATTTACTTAACATTCTGTGATGTTTGATGGACTTTTTTTTTTACTAAAGAACATCCTGTTGGACTGACTAAAAACGGAAACACTGCTACGTCACATTCTGATTGTGTTTCCATTTACCTTTTGTCCTCCATGCTTGTTTGTTGATTATTCCAGTATACAGCACAACTGAAAACTTGCATTCGTCTGCTGAGAAAAACAAGACACATTTAGATACATCTTGAAATAAAAAGTAGACTTTTGTGTTTATGTTCAAGATTATCCCTTTATCCAAAAAAGAAGGTACAATTAAGTAATCTTTGACGTTGGTGGTTTTTCAACAAAAAGAGCAAAATCACTAGTAAAAGTGAGAAGCTAGTGACCATCACAGGAAGGATGATGTTTCCTTGAAGAGAGCAGGGCGAAGTCCTCTCAAAAATCATAAAAACCACAATTGAGACACAACTTAGCACGGTGAGGCAGCAGAAACTGAGGTAGATTCACTTTCATTCCCAGTGACCTCAGTCTAACTTAAAGAGACATGGATATATTAAAAAAAAATACTGATTTTTAGGGGAGAAACCTAACCTTATATTTAAACTGATTAAGGTTAAATTATGCAAAGTATTACCAAACAGCCTACAGACATCACCTCAAATAGTTTTATTATTTTTATGTTGGTTACATGAGCCATCTATTTACTCCTTGTAAACTTAGAACAATGATTACTGTACCGGCAATTTGAGACGTAATAAGTCAGTCTGCCTTTAACTGCCTGCTTTGGTTTATTGGAAGCCACTACTGTGTGCATTGCTTTGTTTGCTCATTAGTCAAACAAAAACAAAGACAAATTACTAGAAGCTTGCTTAACATATAAAAAAATAGCAACAATAAACTCTTACTGCATTTTTTATCACAACAAATAAGCTTCGGTAAATAGTTATCTGTTTTGCTACGATCAGACCAAACATGATTTTAGCAGCATAGGCAGACGATTTACACGCAAATTGTATGTTTGATGCACATCAAGGCACATCAAAAGGTCCTGCAGCACATCTTTAAACATCTGAGCAGCTGAAGCAGAGCCTCATGAGCATCTGAGGTAGTAGGAAAATTTAAAAACTTGGTGCTCAATGCAACACATCAACCAATCTGAGAAGTTGATCTGGGAGCTGGCTGGGAGGTAGACACATAAAAGGCAAGAATGTATATATATAAAAGGATTTTTACCACTTGCCCGAACATTTCAGTTGCCCAGAAACAACTTTTACTTGCGCAGTATAATGTTTGACAAATATAGTTCCTAATATTCATTTTTGTATATATATCAATGAAACATGTTTGTTTTTTAAATTTTTTTTTTGTAATTCAGTAAGTTTCCAGGTTCCTGGTGTGTATATGCATGCATCAGATAATGAACTCATACCTACATTACCGTGTTAACATGCTTTTAAATCCTTCCTGCACATTCTTTTCAAACTAAACTTTGCTTTAAACTGTTGTGTGCTTGGAAAAATATAAATTGTAATGTTAAAAATGTAAAAGAAATTTGACAGGTTAAAAACTTACACTACTACTACTCACCAATTTAACATGTTTAGCTCTATAACATTTAAATGCACCACTCCAATGTCTAAGAGAAAAAAATTTTATGAAAATTTTTTAATGTATGACCACTGTACAGAAGACTGCCATATGTTAGAAATATTTACACTGTGCGCATACAGTTATTATTTTCCTAATCCCTGAATGATCATTTTCAATCTAGCATGTATTATAGTATAGATTAAATTCATCATCCAGCTGCTGCTCTGCAGAATTCTCTCCCCAAGAGCTGAATCACGCCATCTAGCGGAAAAATCACGCGGCTTTTTCAAATCACTCGAGAATGTGTACAAAACAAAAAAGATGGCGCCGGCAATGCTTGTGGGTCGTTTTCAGCGAATGATTTTAAAGTAATTTTAAGTGATAAATATTTTTTTTTTTGCGATCATTGCTCTTGCCTGGCGGGCAAATGCAATGAAATTTGTACTCTCCGGACAATAAAAACTACTTGCCCCGGGTGATCGGGCTATGGTTAACATCGAGCCCTGTATATATATATATATATATATATGCTACTTTCTGGCAGCACAAAGAGTAGCAGAAAATTACCAAGAGATGCTGGCTGGAGGCAGCTTCTGCTGGGGATTTCCAGTGACGGCTCTTGCTGGTATGTGGGGATCTGGACGGCTCTGACAGAGAATTCATATTTCACGGCAGGATCATAATCTTGATGAACTGACTGCACTGACAATGATTTGAGGCAGACATTCTCACTTAAAGACATATTAAAACTACTTCTTACCCAATTCTAAAATGCACAGCCTTCCTGCCATTGAACACAAGAGCAGCACAAGCATCAGATGCATCTGTATGCCATTTACTTGACGTGTCTCAAAATCTTTTTTTTCTCACATTTGTCCTTATGCGGACAAGCATACAGGATTTCATGATTTTAGCTCGATTCACCCTTTCATTTGTTGTTCTGACACACAGCTAGTGGTACATAGTAGTTCATATACATTATGACAGTTAAATAAACATCTTATCAAATAAGATATTTACCACCACAACTGGAATGGGCAATAAACATCTTAAAGTAACACAACACTTTATAATCTTGATTTTCACTGATTGATATGTCGAAAAAAATTGTAATCATCAGTTTATATCTGGGTTAGTGTTTTACACCATGCTTTACACTTTAAGCCATTTCTCTCAAGACACATGTCACATGATTTCTTTCTCCTCATTGAGAAAAATCACCTATAAACTCTATTTTTTAAAATGTTTTATAGTTTTATGTTGGATCCTGAGACTTTTTTATGACTATTTTCTTTTTGGCTATTTTCTTTTTGGAAGGCAAATAAGTTATGTGCTATCAAGAGCGTTTGCAACATCCCTAGATTTCCTTTATGTTCGGGTTCACAAAATTCCTATTCTGAAATGGAACACAAAAACTGTTGTTCAGATCCATAACCCAGCAAAACTGTCTGAAATGACAAAGGTGTTTTTTTTTTTTTTTTATGTGGGTATTTAGAATTATTCAAATATTCAACACATACCAATGCTTTAAAAAAGCAACCCAAGCCTTATTCTTATAGGGAAACAAGACAGTAAATACAGCTTAATGAATTTCTTACTCGTAACAGTGATGTTGATGGCATTGCTGCTCTTTCCAGTCTCGGATTCACCCCAGTAGACTCCAGAGTCTATTTCATAAAGATTATCAATGAAGCATGTTGATTCTTTTTTTTCCATAGAATATGAAGGGCAGAGTGAATTTATTTGTTTAGATGTGTTCCTCATTACTCTCCATGCAGTGGAGTTCCCCTGCTGATCACAGTTTAAACTGAATGAGACAGATTCATATTTGAAGAACTGTGATCTGTTTGGGATGGCTTGAAGTGAAGCTGAAAACCAAAACATTTTAAGTAAAGAGTTATACCAGAAATAGAGTTTTAAAAGAACTGTCACTGGTTGATCTATATGTAGATTTTCTGAGACATTTTAATTAACTGTTTAAAATAAATCAAGCTATTTATTTTTTTTTAGTACTTACCAATGACAGCACACAAGGTTGCGATCTCCATTCTGCATAATGACTGAAGAGTGGTCTGAATACTGGCTGCACCTCTCTTAACAGTTTGACCACAACTTCCTTTTTAAACGGTAAAACTCCATCTACAAATATAGCATCACAGCTCGTAGGCTAAAATGTAACTTAACCTGTAGCCCCCCCAGGTCCTGGACTTTACAGTTTATTAGCTTCAAGCAATTGTCTATTCATCCTTCTGCTTCATTCCATCTCTATTTTCCCATTACCCAGTAGTTTTTAATTCAACTCCTAACCTAATGTTCTCTCTGCCTTTTCCCAGTACAATGGCTTCGTCTGTCCTCTTCCTGTATAGCTGTGACACCATCCTGAAGACAAATTCCATCTGGTCTGCGGCCCTCAAATGATTATAGATGTTACAGTTGGGCTGTTTATACGAGCTTAGTCCTGTTTTTCGTCTTAGGCATAGGCATGAGCTCAGCTTTTAGTGTGACCGACAAGTACTCGCTCTTACATCCATTTGACATGAAAACTGGCTCATAGCTCGGCTGTTTAACTGTTTCTTTCCTAGACAGAGCCACCTATGGAGTAGTTCAGTCACTTTCTAACATAAACAGTATTTATTGATCAAAATGGGCCTGGTTCTTCTTGAGGTTTTTTCCTTTCGAAAGGGAATTTTCCTTTTCTCTGTCGCTGCATGCAAGCTTGATGTGAGGGATTACTGTCAAGTCAACGATACAATGCATGCGAATAGTTGTCTCTACATGCTCATCCAGGAGGAGCTTGTCCTGCAAAGTCAATCACTTTATAGATCACCTAGTTTTCCTGTGATAGAAAGCTATTAACCAATCTGTGTGTATGATCTGATTTAAATTTCTCTGTAAAGTGTCTTGAGATGATGTGTTAGGAATCTGTGCTATATATTGTATATAAGCTAATTTGTACTGAAGAAAAAACAGACACTTTAGACAATAAAGAGCATTTTAATAAATTCAAATCAAGCATTTATATTAGCAATTGAAAGTTGAGCATTAAAATATATATTGAAACATCAAACATTTTTTGGCACATTTTTAAGAAGCGCACATTTTTACTC
>NW_015153402.1:0-1536 GCF_000732505.1 Cyprinodon variegatus | reverse complement strand
TGCACTTTTTAAATTAATATATTAAAGTGAAATTGTAAATTGTATTTATTAAACTCTTAATAAATACTGGAATTTGAAAATTCGTTTTTAAATGATATTTCTAAATGAAGATTTAAATACCAAATCCGTAAATCAGATTCTAAATACCTCTCCTAATAACACATTTAAAATTGTTAGTATTACTCCATTTCAAATTTTTATCCTGCATTTTCAAATGCATTACCAACTTAGTTTACCCTTTCCATGATTGCTTCTGATCCTTAAGCATATCGAAAACAATTAAAATAATCTCCCAAAATTGCAGTATTCCTCCATGCAGTGCAAGTTCCAAAACTGTTTAAGGAGTACAATTATGGACGCATTCATTAAATTCAGCAAATAATGTGTCTAGCCAATGGGAAAGCTGCTTACTTTTAAATGGCGTTTTTTTCTTTTTCAGTGACTCTCTAGGTTCTCCACAGAAGCCACTTTTCCCTATTCCCTTAAATGTACCTACTGAAGGACAAAGAACACATTCAGGCTCCGATTGGAAATGGTTTCAGCCCTGGCATTTTTCCATCTACACCGACCCACTTATGGAGTTTTACTCTAATTTAGTTTGTTGAAAAGAATTTTACAGTTTGAAGAAATAGAAAATTACACCATATGCCAACTAGATAGATTGCCAGTCAGAGCCTGAACACATTTAGAGGTTGTTTCATTCTATTTAATTTTGTTTATGTCGCTCTTTATCTGTCTATATATGCAGTAAGTGACAATTATTATGGCTAACAGATATAGTCAATATTCCTGATAATATTTGTCAGTCATAAATTTAAAAACATTTACATACATTATAGTTTAATGAAATATTTGCACTTACAAAAAGTGAGGACAAAGACAATAAACATTAGACTCCATAGAGTTAGTCCCACGATAATGGGGGTGGGCACGGCATCAGATAAACGACCTGCAATTAAAAAGTAATAAAAGAGCAGTTATAATTTGATTGGATTGTTTAGATAGATATACAAAGATATTTTCATTAAAATCAGCAGGATACATAATTAAAGTGAATCCTCTGACTTCACACCTGTTGTCCTCTAGAGTTCTTCTAGTGGCTGACAGATTTTGCGAGAGCTTTGCATGAGTAACATGGTAGTGGACTGTTAGACTGGCAGTTACAAAACAGTGCAATTCAGGTAAAACAAATCAATAAATAAGTCTTATTTTTCTTCCCCCTTCACTCAATCTGGACAAAAAAGAGAGTTATGTGTACAACTGCTATGATACCATCATTATGGGGGAAACACGGTAATCACGGGCAAAAAAAAACGCCACGCCGGAAGCTACACAGACATCAAAAACACTCTTGTTCTAAATGTTTACCTAGCAGCAGCTCCACTATCTCTCCAACAGAAAGCTATGCGAACATCCTGGATGCCATTGACAAGAAGCTCGCCAGCTTTGATGGCCACCTTGCCCTGATCCCCCCATGACACCTTAGGACCTCAGGGGTCCTAAGGTGTCATGGGGGGATCTGTCGGGGTATTGGAT
>NW_015153401.1:9766-11528 GCF_000732505.1 Cyprinodon variegatus | reverse complement strand
CCCTTCCCAAAATTGCTTCAACGGAAGGTTTCCAGATGGATATGCGGAGCAAATCCATCTGCCGGAGTCAGGTTAGCAGAGTGAAGCATGTTGCTGCAAATTGGTGAGGATGGATTGACGCCTTCTATCCATCCGATTGAATACAGACTCAGGAAAGTGAAGAACTTTTTGTTCTTAGTAATTACGCCATGTTTCCTGACAGAACTCTACTTTGAGCAAGTAAAAACTTCAGTGAGCGTTGACAGATTGCTCCTTCGCAGCTGGACAGCCATGAACACACACAGACAATTTTTAACAAAAGGAAGCAGGGAGCAAGACATTCAGAGGCGAGCAAAGGGGTAGATTTTTCTTTCTAAAGGTTTTTCCCTTTCTTTTGGAGCAAATAAATGATTCCTGATGCTATAAAGCCCTACCTCGATGCAGATGTTAATGATTCAAATAAAGTTAGAATCCAGTTAGACGTTTATAGTGTTCACTCATTATGAGCACGCAAGTCATAGTATTCAAGATCTTTAAATGATTGATTTACACCGCTCTCTTTAACAGAGGATTGATAATAGCTTTGCAACTATGAAAATGAGTTTCTGTGCATCTATACAGGTCAAATTCATACCTACATTACCCCACAGAATTTGTCAGGTTAATTTAAATTGCCTGGTTTATGATTTAGAACATAGGTCACAAATGTTTAATAAGGTTTAGGTTAAGTTCACGTTTCAGAAAGTTAATTAACCCCAGTATTCCTAAGCCTGTTCTGCTATTAAACCTAAATGTGTTCAAGTTTCAACAATCTAACTGTTTATCTAAGGTGAAGAAAATAATTCTGGAGGTATTTCTATAGTTTTATTCCATCCACGTTGGACAACACTGCCTGAGCGTGAATTTACATTCCTATTTTCAGGGTGGCCAAATAGCTCTATAGCCGTTTCATTGGACCATGCAGCCTTTCTCCAAAAGGCAATTAGATTGTCCGTTTGGGTATCTGCAAAATTCATTTGAGCTTGAAGGCATGTGGAGCAGCCATTTCTCTCTTAGTATTTTTTGGTCTAGGGAACATCTGGACGTAATACAACCCCCAGGCCACATACGGCTCTTTAGTTGATTCAGACTGGACAGTAAGTAGAAAATAAAAATTCTTTTTTTTCATTATTTTAATTCATACATGGCCTAAAGCCGTATTGCTTTTACTTTCAAGCTTTCTTTATCAATATCAACAATTGGTCACAGATCTGACCTTAAAAAAAAAGATAGCTAGATGCCAAATGCAGGGTGTTTATTAAAGCATGGAAATGTCATTTGTTTAGTTTGTGCAGAGCAGATTTCCAACGATCTAACTCATTATAACCAGAAGAAGAACTTAGAGCAGTACAGAAAGTCATCAAGAGCTTTGCTAGCTTAGCTACAAAAGCAGTAAGGCGCACAATACCAACCACTTTATGTGATTTTAAGGCATGGCTGCCGAATGCACCTAAGATTTTCTTGCCGAGTCCCCTTTTGTTTACGAAAAAGTTTTTGCACCCCTAAATCTCTAACGCCGCTCCAACCTTTTCAACATTTGTCCAAAGAAAAGTCGACAGTAGAGAAAATTAAGAACTGTTATAAAATAAACTACAGTCTACTTTAAATCACTAAAACCTCCGTCTTTGAAGTGCAATTATTTACAGCTTATCTGTTTATTTAACTGTAGAACCGATTTTAGCATTGCTCTGAATAAATAAAAGTTTTTTTTAGGGATGCACGATATAATCGGCCCCCTATCGGT
>NW_015153401.1:4271-6794 GCF_000732505.1 Cyprinodon variegatus | reverse complement strand
GCGCTTCTCGTTGCGTCACACCTCAACCCGCCTCAAAGCCAACGCTGATTGGACGTTCGTTTCGTTTTTCTTCAACGGAGAGTCTCCAGACGGATTAGCGAGTGAAACCTTGAAAGCTCGCGAGATCAGGATGGTCTCACGAGGCTATAACAAGGCCCCCCTCAAACGTGAGTTCCAAACCACTCTAAATATCAGAGCTTCCAAGATTCCCACGATACTTGGACTGACCTCTGAACTTCCCTTCTCACTTCCAGTTTAGGGTTACCAGCTCACTGAGTTCCAGATATAACCCCTGTTTTACCAGCTCAATAAATCCGTTAAACTTTTACCGTGCTCTCTGAGTGGTTTCTCTGCATGTGGGTCAGATTCGTTAAACCGACCATGACATTGTGATACAAAAACATGTATAAAAAAAGTGTGATATGGCTGACCGATGGATCCAAAATGTAAACCTGATGGATCCAAAAATTTAAAGGATCAACAAAAAACACTAATAGTTGTTATAAATGACATAAAAATGCTCTTGTTGGTTGTAACATATTACTTTTTCTAAGCTAACCTCTAACATGTGCACAACCTTGTTTTCGAGAGGGTAAGGTTAGCTATCAAGATTTCCTTACATGACACATCCTGTAGTTACTGGGAAACATTGATTAGCTGTCCTGAACAATTCAGTATGTCAATTTATGAAGGATTATGTATTAAGTTTATTAAAATACTCAAAATGAAACTGAATTACAAAGAGCCAAACCTGATCTCTGTCAAAAATGAAACAGTTTGATGTTTCAAAACATCAAGGAAAACAAAAGATACCAAAATGAGACTGAAAATATATTTCGTAACTCATAAAATGTCTGAGCTAAGCAGAGAACTACAGAGCATTAATAACAATAACATAACATTTAAATGCATTATTATTCTAATATATACTAGTAATAGTAAATGTCCTTTTGTTGCTGATGCACCTTGTCTTTCAACAGTTTTCACCTTCCCACTTTGAACAAAATGCAGTTTAATCTCCTGATAGGCCAAGGTGCAACATTTTGTTTGATAAAATTATTTACTCAACTCAGAATGCGTCATGCTTGAAACTTAAAATGAGACAGCATGACACACTTTTTGATTCAACAAAACAACCTTGGTGTTCATTTTTGAGCAGGACCTGACATTTTAATGCCGCATTAAGGCATCTAATGTGTTTAATACAAAAAAAATCATTTATGTCTGACAGCAAAAACACATTTATTACATTTTTATGTATCAAATTATTCTTACTTCAGTTTAGTCATTTTAGTTTAGTGGTCAATTCCTTGAAGCATTTCATCCCAATGCACTCAGTTCATCCATAAACATGGAAGAATTATTAAAGACAAGAAATTTAACAGGCAGATATTATTATGGTTTAACAGACTCGCACATCGGTAAAAATAGTTTCCATAACCTTCATGCTAATGTAATGTACATGTACTATTAGTCATTGAAGCTCACCCAAAGCAAAAGACTCTGTCACACTTGATGTTCAACAGATTCTTCTTCATTTTCTCACATTTAGAGCCAGTTAACACACATTTCAAATACATCAAAAAACAGCTGATAGGAAAAGTGACACAGGAGCCTAAGGAAATGGGAGTAAAAATCAAACACCGATGTAATGGTTCTCCACTTTTAAAAGGTCAGTTAACTGTTTTACAGTAAATAAATGCATCTTTTATAGATGATTTTAAGGAATAACGCAGAGATTAAACTCGCTGTCAGCAGCATGCTCTCAGTCTGAAGCTGTATTGCACTGACCATCTGGTTTCTAATCCTGACCACCCCTCACTGCATGGATCACTGCACTACCACCCCTGAGTTACGGCACAAGCAAACACATTTTTCTGCCAAGTGGTGACGGTGTATTATGTGTTTCAGCAGAATGGCCAAGAAGTATCTCAGGCTTTTTATCCTATTATGTTTTCTTCAGATATGTGTGAAGTTCTCTGCTTTAAGACTGTAGGATTAAACACTTGGAAGGCACAAGTGTCGACTAATTGAAAATTATGTGATTAAAAAAAGCGAGCAGTGCACTTTGTGAGGTTTTAATTCAATTCAATTCAGTTTATTTATATAGCGCCAATATACAACACATGTGGTCTCAAGGGACCTTACAATTTAAACAGGACAAATTCAAGAGAGAAGTTTGGGAGCAGCTTGGTGTGTTTTAGTAACAACAACAACAACAAAAAAGAAACTTACAGTAAAGTAAAAAACCCTGTTACATTTCTTGAGCCCACTGCTCCCCAAGGGGATGGGTTAAATGCAGAGATAAATTTCTCCAATGTGAGATCAATAATGTTCAATTTTTTTTTTTTTTAAACCAAGAAATTTTCCTACAGGCCCTAGTGCTTAAATCTGAGTTTTTGGTGAAATCCTATTTTTTGCATTGTCATTCAGACTACTACCTAAATGTGACCACCATCAGAGTCCAGTCTAAATGTTTCACAGTGACCTGCACATGTGGGAGGACATCGTCGACGTTACACA
>NW_015153401.1:0-691 GCF_000732505.1 Cyprinodon variegatus | reverse complement strand
ACTATTGGACTATTGGACATGCATCTGATTTAGAACCACATGTGGATCAAGATTTTATTCTTCTTGGGTGGTAAAAAGATTGGAATTGGGATGTTCTAACGCCCATGAAAGAGTCGGATAAGAGTCTGGGCAAAAAAAAAAAAAAAAAATATATATATATATATATATATATATATATATATATATATATATATATATTTGGATTTGGGTGACATTGGTCTGCCGTGTGAACGGAAACAATGATGTTCGGCCCTCTTCACCCTTGATGAATCCAAAGCACAGACAAAATGTCATTGTGTATCTAAATGAGTCATGGTCTATTTACATAGCCAGCTGAATAATTACTGAATGGCTACCATGACAGGGTTCCTGCAGCACAAGGCAAGTTAAATTCAAGACTTTTTAATGCCACTTGAAATAAAAATTTAAGATCAAATTCACAAGAAACACAAGAAAAACCCGCTTGCGACAACTTAACCCAAAGGTTTATTTTAACATAAACCACTGCACTAATATTTCAAATTTTGAAAAGCTTCCCATACAGGAAGAAAGCTAAAAACACACAGATGACAGATATATTTTAACAATTATTTAACTGAATTCACAAACTTTGTTTTAGCAGGGAACAAAACAAATCAGTTTTAAAGCCACAACATAACCAGTGCTAAGTCTTTTTTGCAGCTATTTTTCT
>NW_015153400.1:9166-11539 GCF_000732505.1 Cyprinodon variegatus | reverse complement strand
GCGAAGTGCTCTGTTAGGAACATAAGGAACAATCAGATCTCTGATATCAAAACACTCTTCTTCTTCCTCTCAGATGAAAACCCAGAAGCTTGGGGATCTCTGATATCAGATGGAGCTTGGCCATTTAAGGCTTTATATGTGAGAAGGAGGATTTTAAATTCTATTCTGGATTTAACAGGAACCCAAAGAATCAATTAGATGAGCCCTTAAATGATACATTACCTACTGTAAATTAAGTTGGAAAAAAGTTAAAAAGTCAAGAAAAAAAGGTGAAAAGCTAATTGAAAAGTAAAAAAGTTAATAAGCCAAATTAACAATTATATTTAGGTTTATAAACTAAAAAATGTCAGTTCCAGCATCAGCATTAATGCCTCTAAGGTTATGTTGGACCAAAATGTGTTTCTTTTACTCAGAGTGTTTTTTGTTAACTTTTGTTATTTTTGTTAATATATTCGGGCAAGTTAGCGTTTCTGCTTCTTACATTGACATTAATTTTTGCCATCAAAATATAAATATTGTTATTATGTTACAAGGTAATAAGGTCTTATTCTGGATTCCAATAACACTATTGGCTGGAAATGTGGATTTTCAATGTATTTCACTGAGCGCACTATAAAAGGTTAATCTAAATTTGGGATGAATGGAGTATATATGAAATGATAACGTAAAGATTTTATGTTCCATTTCTCCTGACAAATAAATTAGTACCTCCACGGTAAGGTTGGCCAGAGTGTTGCAGGATCTCTGCTAAAGGCGTTTGCTTTCTCTATTAGAGGTTTTCTATTGGAACAAAGGCAGGCTGGGCTTTTCTGCACATCAAATGCAGAGGTCAAACTGATCCACGTATCAAATAGAAAGGCGGATCTGGGCCACACACTGAACACATTTAATCCCAGACCTGTTCTCCGCTCAGACAGAGAACACACAGCCAAACAGAATTACATCACCTCTGACAGTTCGAGTGCTCCGTCTCTTCATGGCCTTTCTCCTCTTCTTACCCTCCACTGTGGACAATCTCCTTACAGCACAATAGCACGGAGGATCCCTTCAGACCACAATGCTGTGCAGCAGCAGCATGGACAATCTGGTCTGGCTACAAAGCACGACATTCTTTGGTGCTCAGCTTCAATTAGCTGTGCTCTAATACATCTCAATACAGCTTCAATATGGCTTCAGTACAATCTAAATATGGCTCAAAACATCTCAATTCAACTTCAGTGGTTCTCAATGCAGCTTCAGCGCTCGATCACTACACCTTAGTACGGCTCAGTTCATCTGAATGCAGCTGCAGCGGATCTAAATATAGCCTGAGAGCAGATCTATGAGCGCATTCAGCAGCTGAGATTGACTACCTGAGAGCCAGTGGGCTTTGGGGCCGGTTAGCTGAGGGTCTGGATGAGAGAATGACAGAATGGAAAGAATCCCAGCTGGGATGCAGTTAAGAGTTCAGCTTGACTTATAACGATGGGAGCTTAACGCTGACTTAACAAACAAAATGGGTGTCAGTGATGCTAAGTGAAGTTTGCTGACTGGCTCTGGAGGCGCTGCTACTGTTTGACACCCGCATAAAGATGTGCCTCCATTAAAGTGTGCCTCTGTTTACTTCCAGTGTCTGGCCTCCAAACACATGCAAACACTTCAGCTCAGCTTGTGAATTAAAGTGGAACATCTTTAAGACAAATTTCCTGTTTAACTTGTATCCATCCACAGCGCTCCTAAAGGCAGTTATCACTGAAGCAGAACAGATTCCTGACGTCTAAACAGGGTTTCCACAGATCATTAAAATTCTTCAATTATTATTTTTTAAATTAAGGCCTTAATTGGCATTAAGATTCATTAAATATGATTATTGTGGCATTTAAAATGATTTATTTAAAATTAAATAAATACATTTATAAAAACAATTTGGTCAGATATATTATATCCCAATATATATTCACGGAACTGCTTCCGGTTTATCGTAAAGCCGTATGTGTGGAAAACAACCTAACTAGAGAATGGGGAAACTAAAGAAATAACAGGGGCTCAGAGAAAACCTGGAAGGTCAAGGCATCAGTGATACCACTGACAATATATATCGCAATATTTTGCGTGGAACTGCTTCCGGTGATGATAAACCAGAAGCAGTTATGGATTTAGGAAATTTGGGGCCCTAGGCAAAGACAGGCAGGGGCCCCTCTGAACTGAGAAGACGACACATAGAACAGAGCCATTCTACAGATAGAGAAATGTTAATAGAATAGACATCCATTATCTGTTCTAGGTTGTGTCCCTCTCTTCTTGTCCCTTTTCTTCTTGTTTTCCTCTCTATGTTTTGTACTCAGCTGACTTTTCATGCTGTCTCTAAAGGAATGAAAGATTTTTTCCAAGCAC
>NW_015153400.1:5542-7581 GCF_000732505.1 Cyprinodon variegatus | reverse complement strand
TATATATATATATATATATATATATATATATATATATATATATATACACATATATACTGTATATATAGTTTGTGCTTTTAATAAATGTAGAAACAGCCTGCCATAGCCTACACAGTATGAACCTACACATTAACTTGCAACAATATTCTCCTTCACCTTCTTCCTCTCCTTTGCAGCTGTAGCGCTGTTTTTCCACTTTTTAAGTTTTTTGATCTTTTCATTTTTGCATTAAAATCTCTAGTTCCAGTGGGGTGAAATAGCCATTTCCTGTTGCCTGTCGTCATGGTGACTTGTCGAATGGGCGCTCCAGTTATACTGGCTATTCATACTTGCTACGCACGTGTTCAATTCTGAGTGGTTCTACCTTGGGTTGATTGGAGGAAATATCATGTTGAATTTTCAGGTTATTTCTTAGTGAAGTTAAACTCCAAACAAACACTGACAATGATGCATACTATAAACACTCCCAAACCCACACCCACTACTGACACTAAGCACGGGCTGCAGCAATAAGACTTAAACCATCATTACTGTGATGGAAGCTTCATTAACCAAATGGAAGCAGAAGAGGATGTGCAAAAAAGATTAAACACCACCAAATAATTCATTTTGGAACTTTGGTGACGATATGTGATTCATGCAGGATGAGGAATAACGCAGGAGGGGGAAGATTAACAACATTCCTAATCGGGAGGTTTTTCTCTGCTGGGATCAGGTGGAAAGTGGGCCGAGGTTAATCGGTGCATCAATCATCAATGTGCAGAATTTACACAGACTTTGACAAAATGCCCCCCAAAAATAACTGAGGTACTGAACGTATATTCCTCACTCGTCTGCTTCATGCTTCTTATCCTCGCTGACCTTCCTTACTTAACCTCCACCAAGAAGCTTAGGGCATATCTGCGTTCACTGCGACACGCACGCAGACAACCTGGACAATCTGATGATCACAGAAGAAAGCAGAACGACTGAAGGAGAGAGCAGAACAGACACCAGAGGCTGCAGACACATTGTTTGCTTTAATTATGAAACTTTTTTCACCTCTGATAAATAATTAAAATAAAATGTTCAGCTCTGGTAAAAGTGTTAGGAAGTTTTTACCACAAGTGCACCTCATGACATGAACAATTTATTAAAATGTCCTAATGATCCAGATTTAAAGTTAGCCCTTTCAAGAGCCGCCATCTGCAGCAGATCTGGCTGCAGTTTTCCTGTCTATGAGCTCGCCACTGATTGCTGCTGGGACTTCTAGCATAGAATCTAACCATAGATTCTCAAAAGTACTAGGTCAAGGTCTAGACTTTGATTACGCCATCCCAACATGTTAAACATCTCCCCATGCTGGGCGCTGGAGCTCTGCCCAAAGCTGGGATCTCAGGCAGACAGACTGACACAGGTAAGAGCTTCCCTGTATTTAGCACCAGTTATATGACTGACTTTGACTAGGCCATTTTAACACTTGACTTTGCTCTAACTGGAACCACTGTAGCGTTGGCTTTATGTTCCCTGGAAGCAGGGTCCATTTTTCAACCAGGTTTTGAGATTTAAATATTAATTCCCGTTAGTTTCTGGAGATTTTTTCATGTGAGATTAGAGACCCCTTTGGCCTCTGAGGATATGTTTAAAAATCTTAGTTTTAGTTTCTTTCAATGTTTTAGTACTTCTCTTTTTAAAGTGCAAAATCTGTGTTTAATATGAGCTAATTTAGATTTCAGGGACTTTCCAAGGGCAGATCTGACGTCTTCATTCAGGGCCAAATGTCCCATTCAGTTTAGATCTATTGCTCCAGTTTACAGAGACAACAAAATCGGATTATTCAGTCAGATTGGATCAAAGTTTTCTATGAAAAACCAGCTGATGACATTGACTCTTCAGTAATCCCTCACACTAAGCATGCTTGTAGCGACAGTGGAGAGAAAAAAACTCCCTTTGAACAGGAAGAAACCTCCAGCAGAACCAGGCTCAGTGTGAGCGGCCATCTGCTGAGGCCCACTGGGGTTCAAGGACACAGGGTCAAGGTGGGTGGGGTTTTGGGTCAG
>NW_015153400.1:1739-3736 GCF_000732505.1 Cyprinodon variegatus | reverse complement strand
GATCTCTGATATCAGATGGAGCTTGGCCATTTAAGGCTTTATATGTGAGAAGGAGGATTTTAAATTCTATTCTGGATTTAACAGGACAACTTTGTCCCTTTCTCCCTCTATTTATTTTGTACTTTTACATTTTTTCTTTATGGGAATTTATCTTTTGAAACATAAGCATCAGTTGTTTAATAAATGTAGCTAAAGCTGTAGAGCCGTGCTGAGTGGCTTTATGAAGAGTTGGCCATAGGGTGTCAGAACTCAAAGGCTTATTTGGCGTCCTAAGAGGCTCTGGAGGTTCAGCAGCTCTATGGACAGCAAACAATAAGCAATTGTAGAGCATGTAGAAGACCAATGCAACTGTTGTGACTGTGATTAACCCTCACTGAGGGAGGGAGGTCCTGTAAGAGGCTTTCACCGCAGACCTTATGACACTACACAGAGAGGTGATGAAGACATCCAGCCCACCCTGGATACTTAAAAGACTGACCCCTAACAAAAGGCTGTGGCAGGGCTTCTGATGAGAAGGCGTCTCAATAAAGCCCCCTGCACACTATAGCACCGTCACCTACAGACCTTTTGTCAATGCTGATCATTTTTGGAAGGCTTCTCTTCTCACTTTATCTATTTATGTCGACAGCATATTTAGAAAACAGCCTCTGCTGAACCAAAAGCTATACAGACTAAATAAAAATGATTAGCAGTTAGATAAAGGCCGAGACATGAGCAAAGAAAAGGTGAAAGACTAATAAACTAGTAGTCACTCATCAGACCAATTAAAAGCCAGCAACAGTATTATAGCCAAACATGGAGAAAAAGTTGGGCCTCTGATTGCTTCATATTCTGTTGCAGATTTCTGATTTGCACGCAGAACGTTCCAGAGCTTTGGTGCAGTGAATGAAAGGCCCTGTTCCCTTTGTTTATCAACCTGCATCTGAGTGCATGTGGAAACTGTTGGTCTGAGATCTCAAAGCTCTGCTTGTTGTGAGTGTTCAGAAAATCAGCAACTCGGTGCAGAAATTAGACATAGTTCCTTCAACTGCAGAGGTGTCAAGTAATCTGGTACAAATACTTTGGTTAGCTATACTCTACTTTTTACTCTCTACTCCTTACAATTGACAAATGGACTCATTAGTTTTGGTTCATTCAAGCTCATTTTCATTATGGCCTGTTGGTATTTAAAAAAAAAAAAAGTTATCAAAATTCATCAAGATCCTTTATTTCTTTGTGGTTGGACTCGGTGCTGCCCCAACCTGTTGTTCACCACATACCAAAATAAATCGTTTTTCAAGATGATGCAAAGTTAAATGGGACGCTGTTACCATTAGTTATAAAACTACGAAAATGAAGTCTAAGGAAGTTATCATCCAGAATTGTATAAAAATGTTCCTTTAAAAATGTCCTGTTTTAAAATTGGTACTTTTACACTTTTACTGGAATAAAAAGCTTAAGTCAATCCTCTAACTTCAACTAACAGTAGAATTTATACTGGAGTAATAAACATGAATTCTTCTGGCACCTCTGTTAACTTTAACAGAAAGATGCCATATTATCATGAACAAGTGGGAAAATAGATCCAAAATACACAACAGAATCTATCTATTTATTGAGCAAAAGTCAGTTAAAATAGTCACTTAGGAATATAGATAATTAAGTAATTTTATAACTGCACTCTTTAAAATGTTCTCTTTGTGTGACTTTCTCATCTCCGTTCATCTACGTCACCTGCTCCAGTCTCTAATCAACCTGCCTGCTTCCAGTCATCAGTGCCAGCTTATTCAAGCCCTTGGACAGAGTCTTCTAGCGTAACTGTTTCCTCATTACCTGATGCTAACCCATTCTGTATTTGGACCTCTGACCCGCCTGTTCCCATTCTGATCTGTTTACCTGACCTGTCTTCGGACTCCTGCTGGATTCTGCCTGTTAACTGAAAATGGAACTGATTCCCAACAGTGTTCTGGATTTCCCTTCGGAACCTCTTCGGATCTCTGATCTCCTGGTTCTGAATC
>NW_015153400.1:0-1241 GCF_000732505.1 Cyprinodon variegatus | reverse complement strand
TGGACTGGGGCAAACCAAAATGGCCTGTTGAGCAGAGAAAGGCCCACCAGGTATTGATGGGAAGATAATAAAGGCTATAAATGAGAAAATAAAAAAACATTCTTGTGACAGAGCCTCACACTGTCTTTTCGATGTACGTGTGTTTTGACTTATGACCTAAATTTACAATATTCTCCCAGGCCTGTTATTCTCCAATAGGATAGAAAATAAAAACGCACTTATTCAAACTTTTGAACAATTTGCAAAAGGATCTTGACGTTTAAATTAAAAAGAAGAAAGACAAGACCATTGACGACAGGATGGTTTCAGAAAGTTTTGTCTAGGAAGAGAAAAAGATGATGCAATATTACAGAGATAAACTGTAATATTACAGCAACTAACTATTGGATTCTAGCGCTTTATTTTTTTTCTCTGAAACTACCTGAGAGTTTCCTTGCCTGTGTGTTTGGGCTTATTGTCTTGTTAAAATGTCCACCCACGTTTCATCTTCATCATCCTGGTAGATGGCAGCAGATTTTAATCCAGAATGTCTCTGAACATGTTTCCATTCATCCTTTCTTCAATTATTTAAAGTTTGTTCAAACCATCTGCTGAAAAACAGCCCCACACCATGATGCCCCCACCTCCAAACTTTACTGCCACTATGGTGTCTTTGGGGTGATGTGCAGTGCCCTTTGACCTCCAAACATGATGTGTATTAAGGCATTCAAAGAGTTTAATGTTGGTCTCATCTGAGCAGACTATATTCTCCCAGTATTTCACAGGCTGGTCTAAATGTTGTGCAGCAAACTTTAAACAATCTTTTTTCTTCAGCAGTGGAGTCTTGCGTGATGAGTGTGCATTACTTAGTTTGCTTTGAAACAATTGTACCTAAACATTCCAGATCTTTCTAAACCTCTCCACTAGTGGTCTTTGGCTCTTCTGACCATTCTTTTGACTCCTCTTTCAGAATTCTTGTGAGGAGCACCTGTTCCTGGTCAGTTTAAAGTGAAATGATTTCAGGTTTTGGATTATGGCTCTAACAGTGCTCACTAAAACATCCAGGGGTTTACAAATCCTTCTGGAACCAAAGCCATCATTAAGGTTGCAAATTCTTGATAAAGCTCTTTACTTTTACCCATCATGAGATGTTTCTTGTGTGACACCAGAGACACCTTTTTGTAGGCCTTCATTTGGGACTGAACCAGCTGATATTAATTAGCTCTGACAAGGGCCAGGATTGCTTTCTAATTACTGAGACT
>NW_015153399.1:9779-11568 GCF_000732505.1 Cyprinodon variegatus | reverse complement strand
GCTACAACAAAACCCATGGTGCTTTGCGAGGATAGCAATCACAAAGCAATCTTAGATAGATCTGCTTGTGTAGTCACCATGAATGCGTTTAATTTCAGAGCCCACGTCCTCCAAGGACCCGGTTTAACTGGACTGGGTCTTTTCGAGGGCCATGAAAATAAGGAGGCGCGGAAGAGTTTTGCCTATAGATTCACGAAGGTCCATCCTTCTCCGGCTTTCACTGCCTGTCTGTCTCCTAGCAATAGTCACAGTTGATACACAAAGCAGGCAAAGAATGGATACCACGCTTCTCACTAATGTTCTGGGTGCTAATAACGTTTTCCAGGAGCTTCAGTAGCAGTACCGTCGTCTCAGACACAGATTTATCGTCCCCAAACTGCAGAGATATTGGAATCTGTGCTTAAATGTTAGCCAAACCCATTTGCACATGGACAGATAAAACCTTTCAGTAAACCAAACATTATCCGCCACATATCTGACTCACTATTTAAAACAACTATTTTCATTAATTTCAAATGGAACTATTGACATACTTGTATAAACTGCACTCCCAATATTCAACACTGTTTTGCACCATTTCCCTTTTTCCTCTGAGCACGGAGCAGCTGGCTTGCTTGGACTAGCAATGAAGCCTGGGATAGCCAAAGCTACGTAGGATACAGCGGACCTGTCCTTCAAAACGGGCAAAAGGGAGGCTGCATTTGTTGGTTGCATAAAAAGGAGTCTTCCGATCCAAACAAGCCTCGGTGCCGCGCTATAACGCAATTGGCCAATGAATCTGGCCTTCAGAGGATGCATCTACTGAATTCAAACTCAGCACATGGATGACCACTACTTTTCAAAGTGCATTGTGGGAAATTTCGAGTCCACTACTTTTTCATCTACTAGACATTCGGACACTCATCTAAAATGGCATAACCACTATATAGAGCCCCATATAGGGATTAGGGCGGACGTTCGGACACAGTCTACTTATTTGAGAGTGATTAATAGGAGTCTAGCATCTTTATTTTGAATTACAGACTACTTAGTTGACTTGATTAATCCAGGTTTGACTGGTGTGAAGTTGTGGAGAAACTGAGACTCTTGCAAGAGAAAGTTCAAATTTATTTTACGTCCTTTGACGGAGAGATAGAGCTCTGACTTGGGCAAACCCAGCACACACATTTACCTTACCTTACAAAATCCCTCCAGCTCTCTCTCTCCTATGGAACCACCCCACCCCTGCATAAAGAAATTCCTCACACATGAACATTTGGAGAAAAAACAACTTCAGTTCATCAAGGATATACATTTTTCATTAGCCAGACAAACTCTCAGAACAGGTCTTCGTTCACAGCATCAAGGAGGATGAAGAAAATTTAAACACTTATCTTTTATCACTCCTTGCCTTCCTTTCAACCCAACAAGGCTGAGGAAAGATATACTTTCACTCTGGTTTATGTGTTTGATTTTCTATGGAGCTGAATATGGCTCATGAATTCTGAATACTTGAATTTATAGATTTAAATATGTACATATAGCCCCCATAGGCTTTCTTAGAGGCCCAGAGGAAGAGTTTTCTATTTAGAGGAGTTTCAGGAATTCAGTAAAAGATTGCACAACGTCAAACTCTTAAAAAAGAAATGTTAATGATGTTATTCTTTCTTCAAAAGATTTTTGGACTTTTATGTGCGTTTAGTTGAGTTGATCTGTCCTCAAACATCAACTGCACTAATGAGACTTATTCAGCAACAGTTGATGGATATTCCTATTGAACAAATAGGACAATAGGCTAAATATTTTTATG
>NW_015153399.1:4017-6130 GCF_000732505.1 Cyprinodon variegatus | reverse complement strand
ACTCGCTGTAGTGTTTCCGGGCCCGATCTTTTGTCTTCCTTTCGGTTTTCCAAAGTTTTTTTTTTTTACTCAGATGGGATTTGTAACGTAACAAAATACAATACTTCACTCAAAACGTAATCAAGTAAAATTTAAATTACCGATTTTAAAAACTACTTGAAAAATACAAAATACACAAAAAAAAACCTACTCAATAGAGTAACTTGAGTAAATGTATTTCGTTACTTTCCACCTCTGCATAAAACAATAGAATATAGAGGCAGATAGGCAGTTCTTCAAGAATAAATACATGAAATCTCAGTGGTGTGTAAGCATTTACTGCGAGTCTAGGTGGCAAATGGGCAATGAAATGGACTAATGTAAACACATTGGAAATAGAGGCCTGCCTCTAATTCTGGCCTCCTTCCTATAATGGCCTGGACCAAGATGCACCTGAGTGAAATAAAGGCCCCATCCTATAATAGAGGATTTACGGTACATTTAAAAAAAAAAACGCTTCCTCTCGCCACCAGGGTGTGCTACAGCACCCCCAGCACCCCCACTTCCCGCAGCCATGAGTTGAAGTTAGTACAGTAAAGTAAAATTTAACTGAGTAAATGTAACTATTTACTACCTACTGTCCACAATTTGTCGCTATGCAGTCAGTTCTGCGTGGCGGATGCGCGACAGCTTATTTTGGAAAGGGTTCATAAATTTCAACACTTGTAGCCTTATTTTGATTTGGGTCATAAATATCACCACAATAGCTCCAGCCTGCTCTGCATACCTAGAACCAGAACTAAACATGGAGAAGCAGCATTTAGTTCCTATGCTCCANAAACTGAGCTGGGGATTCTAACTGGAGGTTTGGATCCAGTTTCCCTGAGAGGACGTTGAGTTTACTCTCTGAGCAAGGGAATCATCTCCACTACGACCCATTCAAGTACCGCAGGAAATCTGAATGGCAGTCAGTTTCTCCGTTCACCAACAACCGACCAAGTTCTGGGTAAACCCTGTTCCGCCCTCCACCGAATCAGACTAACACAAGAAAACAGCACACAGATTGGAGTAAAAGATTCTACAACTTTTCTGGAAACGTGAGTCTACAACCAGACCCTCTTCTCCAAATCCACGAATGAAACTTCCCACTGAGCCTGAACTAATCGTTGTGTCTTCCCCTCACCTTCCAGTTCTGACTGAGCAGAGTTCAGAGCAACACTGCACCGTGCTTTATTTCTTCAATAAAACCTGTTAAACCTTTTCCCCTAGTCTCTCTGAATTGGTTTCTCTGCATGTGGGTCCGAGCTTTAGATAAAACCACGACACAATTGCAGAGGTGGAAAAAGTACTAAAATATCATACTCAAGTAAAAGTACCAATACTTGGATGAAATATTACTCAAGTACAAGTAAAATTACCCATCAGAAAAATAAGTAAAAGTAATAAGTAGCTAATTTAAAATGTATTTTAAGTCAAAGTTACTTAGTTACATTAAAAAAAAAAAAAAAACGGTTGCCAACCTCGCCAAGATAGTGCTGCGGGAAACACTGACTTAAATGAAATACTTAGTTTTTTTTTAGCATTTTATTTTCCCAAACCACTCAGAGCCGCAGTATAAGGATGAAAGAGGCGCATGCGGCTCTGGAGCCGCGGGTTGCCGACCCCTGTGCTAGACAAAATTAGCAATGCCACAAAACAGGTTGTTTTGCTAATCGGCTATTAGTCATGAAAACTTTGTTTGAAGTACCAATGCACTAAATACTTACAGTACCAAAACATGTTTCCGCAGATTAGATGTGGAGATATTGAATACTGCCAGTTCAGTCACCTTTGGCAGACACATCTGGCATTGCATGATGATACTGTTGGCCCTCTTGAATTTAAATGAAAAACAGTCTTTCAAATGTGGCCAAGGATTTTCTTCATTTTTGGCAGCAGAATTCGATGTTTCAGCTAGCATTTCTAGTGAAACGTTCTCTGAACCGTCGTTGCTCTCCTGATCCACCTCCATCTCGTTCCCAATCTCCTACAGAAAGACTTGGCGCCTGGTAGCCTAGATCTACATGCTGATCACGTCACTCACTGTAGTGCTTCCGGGCCCGATTTTTTGTCTTCCTTTCCAAGTTTTTTTTCA
>NW_015153399.1:0-1285 GCF_000732505.1 Cyprinodon variegatus | reverse complement strand
TCCATTATTTGAATGTCAGCAGACAGCAAGAAGCCTCCCAGATCTCCAGATGCATTTGAGATATCAAAAAAGTACTCCAGAGTGTTGCTCAGCATGGGGGTGAGTAGAAAATGAAGGCTAATCATGTTTTGGGTGTACTATTCCTTTAACCCCACACTGCTCCCCGAGCGCTTCACAATGGCAGCCCACTGCTCCCCAAGGGGATGTGTTAAATGCAGAGAAGTAATTTCCCTCTGGGATTATTAGAGTATATAAAAAAAATAAATAAATAAATAAACAAAATAAAAACTATTTCAATATACATTCAGAATTTAGGAATTTAACATTTTTTAACTTAATTTAAGTTGAAATGACAGTTTTCTATAAAATCTGAATTAGAATTTAATTAGAGTTTAACTTGAGTATTTGTTTTACGTTTGTTTTGTTTAAAAAAAAAAAAAGAAATTAGCAGATGAAAACTGGGATCCTATCTCAATACCACTGATGCTTTGTTTTAAACAGTTAATAAAACAGAATTTGTAAAGAAAGAAATGAAATAGATGCAAAGGATCTATCGGTAACCATTTCTGTTCCAGCGCATATCATCATTAGAAGTTCTTTGAGTACTATGTCTTCAGTACAGGGGCCATAACAGGGGCCAGGACTTGATCTACAGGGGCCCTGGCCCCCGTTGGCCCCTGTCTAGAACCGCCCATGACTCAAAGTTGTGCCAGGACGCTTTGCTTAAAATCCGCTCCGCGGTCAGCTTAATTTTCCCGCCGCTCCAGCGAAATCGCTCCGCGCTTGCTCAAATTTTTTAGGAGAAGGCTTTTTCTGACATTTTTCCATCATGTAATGATGCCAGGGCCCTCAGACACACGGCTTTTGATTTAATGATGCTACAGATACATGTGTATTGTCTTATTTAACTGGCTGTTAAATGATCACACTGTTTCCCACTTGTGAACGTAACACCTCGCTCCATTCATGTTGCCCCGCGTTTCCTATTTAATAGTTAATTGTTGAAAACATCACACTTAAATCAAATAAATGTTATTTCAACATTTTATAATATCAAATTTTTAATTGTTTTTTAATCTGTGCGCGCTCCGCTCACATACTCTGGATCAGAGAAAAATGATAAAACAGAAAAAGGAGCATAAATCCATTATTATTATCACAATATGTCAAGAGAGGCAAAAATCCGCTCATAGCTCTGGAGATTCTGATCTGATGGAGACCCTTTTTTTAGAGCAGCTGAAGCTAAAGGTAGAGCACATTAACCTCAAAACCATTGTGAAAAAAA
>NW_015153398.1:3506-11587 GCF_000732505.1 Cyprinodon variegatus | reverse complement strand
GACGACTCTTTATATCTGACATTTGGTCTCCGTGGTTACGCCTCCAGGCAGGAAAGCGGTGGAAAATTAACCCATTTTCTATGTTTTTCCCATGGCAATCATGTGTTGCGCTGTTACAGCCCACAATACAGCAACAGTTTACCATGGCTGAAATCAAGTTAAGGTGAAATTACGTCATGACGACCAAGCCCTATTGAACAACCAGATATCATAGGGGTCCTAGTTCCTGAGCTGAGAACAGGTCATAACCATGCTTTTGCAACAAGGCAAGGCAGAGCCAATTTATACTGTCCATTCACCAACACTCATTTATATTGCAAATCTCACTATGTGAAAGAAAGAAAAACTTAGAGAATAATTGTATTTTGTGATGTCTCGCCTTGTCATGTTATTTATTTATTTTATTTTCACAACAAAAACATAAAAATAGAATAATGTTTCACTAAAAATGTGATGGACAAGTGCCGAAAAACCCTCAAGGGTCTTAATGAGTGGCAGTCCCCATAAAAACAAATATATTTCACCATTTCAGACATCTATATGATATTGTGTAAAAAAAAAAAAACAAAAACAAAAAAAACAGCATTTCTTTGTATAAAACAATTTAACATATCATTTAGACCACAAATCCATATGGAAAGTTCAGACAACTTAGTAGCAGCAATTTTACTCTCTGTTTAATTTGTTCTGTCAGTGATGTGGGAAGACTGCTCCATATCCTTGATCCTCTGTATAATACACTAAACTTTGTTTGAGTTGTACGAGAATAAGGAGGCCTGATAAGACAACTACTATGAGTTGGATACTGGTGAAATTCATTATTAAAAGTAAAAATATTACAAAAGTGCTGGGGAAGTAACTTTTTTATAGAGCTATAAACGAATAAAGCTATTTGAAGTTGATTCACTTGATAAACACTAAGAATACTTGCCTGAGCAAACAGTGGTTGGGAGGGGTGTCTACGATTTACACAAAGTCTTATTAGTCTAGCCCAAGCAACATTACAGTAATTATAATATGGATATAACATTGAATAATATAACATAATTGCAACTTTTTTGTTAATCAGGTGTCAGATTTTTCCTAGTATACCGACCACTTTGGCTATTTTTGTACTTAAGGCACTAATGTGAGGTTTCCAGGATAAAGAATCATCTAGAATAACACTGAGGAAACGAGCAGATCTAACATTATTAATAGAAGTATTATCAATTTGAATTTTCATTGGAGATTTAAATGTATCAAATTTATAACCAAAAAATATATAACTTGTTTTTTTATGTTAAGTGACAATTTGTTGGACTCGAACCAAGAGGATAACTTGTCCAGTTCTTCATTAACTACCTTTATTAAAATTTCAGGGTTTTTATGGGAGTAAAACACACTTGTATCGTCTGCAAATAAGATTTTAGAAAGTTTATCTGAAACATTAGGGAGGTCATTAACATATATTAAAAATAACAGGGGACACAAGATGGAACCTTGTGGTAAACCGCACTGAAGAGGAAGGAGAGGAGATTCTGTCCCATTATAGTTGACAGTTTGATACCGGTCTGAAAGGTAACTAGTGAACCAGAGTAGTGACTTATTTCGAATACCATAATGTGAACGTTTTTTTAACTGAATAATATGGTTAACGGTATCAAATGCTTTTGAAAGATCCAGAAAAATACCTACAGTGTTTTCTTTTACTTTGTATATTTCAGTCAAAAATTGGACAAGTGCCATGTACGTAGAGTGTTGCTTCCTAAAACCATACTGGTGTGCATATAGAATATAATTTGTTTTCCAAATGTTGAATTAATCTCATGTAAACAAGTTTTTTCAAGAACTTTGCACAGGGCTGGTAACAATGAAATTAGTCTATAATTGTTAAAAATAGCACGGTCATCTTCTTTATAAACTGGTGTAATTTTAGCTATTTTTAACTCTGCAGGCACAACTCCTTGGTCTAGAGAAATATTAAAAATATAGATGTCATTCAACATTTCAGCTTAGAAAATGAGAAAGAGTATGAATTCAGTATTTGAGTAACATTTATTACACACAAGGAAAAGCTCTACATATGAAGCCACAATTGTCCCATTTAGCGGTTTCCACAAACCCAAGGTGAGTCCTCCCTCCATTTGCGACAGGTATACTTTATGCAGTACACAAAACGCTCAGTGCTGTGGTTCCTGTTGCAGAGATTGCGCACCTGGCCTGCGTACAGTATAATAACAATGAAAAAATCTCAAAAAATAGAGTTTAGCACATATTGCGAAAATTATAGTTGTAGTGTGAATTGAAAGATGTTATCTATGTGTGCTACAAGTTTGGTAACACTACAATGATCTATAGTGTAATTATTGGCTATTATAGGCTTATAGCAATGGAAAAAATCTCCAAAAATACACTTTGGCACATATTGATCAAGAGTGTAATTATGGTTATCATATGCTTATAATAACAATGTAAAACTCTCAAAAGATAGAGTTTAGCACATATTCCCAAAGTAAGAATTGTAGTATGAACTAGATTAGGTTATCTATGTGTGCTATAAGTTTGGTTGTGCTGCAATGATCTATAGTGTAATTATGGCCATTATATGCTTATAATAACAATTTAAATCCCTCAAAACAATAGAGTTTAGCACATTTTCCCAAAATAAGATATGTAATATGAACTAGATGAGGTTATCTATGTGTGCTACAAGTTTGGTGGCACTACAATGATCTAAAGTGTAATTATTGGCTATTATATGCTTATAATAACAAAGAAAAAAATCTCCAAAAATACAGTTTGGCCTATCTTCTTCACAAAGTAAGAGTTGTAGTATGATCCAGATGTGGTTATCTATGTATCCTACAAGTTTGGTGGCACTACAATGATCTATAGTGTAGTCATTGCTCATTTTATACTTATTTGAATAATAAAATAGAGGTGCCATTTGTCATTTAGGCTTTGGGAAATTCCTCAAATAGTATTATTTTCGAATCCAATAAATGTGGTATGAATGACATGATGCACTTAAAATGAATTTGATAATAATCCACCTCTTCTTGGTGACGCTTTTGAATATTTCTCTCTGATTAGTTTTATGGTGTTGCAACTTGCAGAGGGTCCCTAAGCATTATCGGAGGAGCAAGCTCTGCATAGGGTCCAATGTAATTCTCCCAGCGCGATAGGAGACTTGTTTTGAGGAAACTACGGTTATAGCTCACTGTCTGCCTTGCTGTGGTTGCGGAGAGGTGTCTGTTTTTTTAGAATAAATCATCCACCCACGAGTTATTAATTATTAAAGCCAAATCTATGAATATATTGCAAAACTTACCGCAGTCTCACAATGCTGTCTCTCAAGCTTGAGTTATATTGGCCCTCTAGTAATAAGGGCAGATTATTGTATAAATATTTTTGCTTTGCCTTTCTACAGCGTTCCAGCTCATGCAGCTATTTTCATTGTATAGATCAGTTATGATCTGATCGCTGCTCTGTTGGCTCCGCCTTTTGAAAGCAAGTTTTGGCGACACTGATGATGTGAGTTGTGAAATACTGTTGAGGGGACTGGAGGCTGATGAAAATTGTCATATGTCTGGACTTTCTATTGATAGGCCTATTATCATTTACAGGGTGTTTTTTTAACATAGTTTTTCATCTATTTTTGCCATTTTTAATTTTAGCAGTATTGTTCGTTTCATACCCATGTTATCCTGCTAAAAAACTGCTTTGTGTGTCCAACTGTCACAGGTGCTAGGCGACAGAGCTAATCTAAGTGAGGGGCAGTAACAGCTGGAAAAACTAGACCTGTTTGAATCTACAGCCAAACTCTTTCGGCCTTCTTTTCACAGCCCCCGAAGGACCCAGTCCGGGGGAACCAGGTCGGCTGAAATTAGACACACCCATGGTAAGATCTCATGAGGCAAAAACAGCAACAGAAGACAGCTAATGCACTGACATTGGACTATTTTTACAATATATAATCTGACAAAGGCTGATCAGAAGAAACTGATGCAGAAAACATATTAAGGATGGCACACAAAAGCTTTATTCGTGTTTAGAGCTCTGAACACTCAGTTTCAAATCAAATCTATAAGTTTTGCAATCTCAGCTCCATGATGTGAGAGTAAACATATTATGTGACCCATGACTTTTCTGACATAAAGGGTCAAAGTTATAAATAATGGCTAGTCTGTGTTGGAAGCTTTTTAACAATACATGACAGGAAAGTGTTTATATGATTTCAATAAAAGTATGCACCACAAATTCACCAAAGCTTCTGCAGAGTTATGAGTTTAATATAAGGTCATCATTTGCCTTATTTTGTCTGTACACTGGCCCATATGAAAGTATGAACAAGTAAAGAGTGTAGTACATGGTATTCATATAATAGGAAATTGAATTAAAGGTATCAGCATAAAGGATAATGCAAAGTACAGTTATCAGAAGGTCATAAATATTCTTGATGGGGCCAACTGACCTGGACCCTTGTTCAAATTAGAAGTTTTCCTTTTTTGAGAAAAAGAAAGAGTTATTTTTTTTATAAAAAAAAACAAGAACCAAGGATGTTATTATTAATCCTACACCGATTTTCAGGAAACTTCTTCTCCAGCTAATTTCGCTGTTGTAATGCAACACCTTTAGAATTTTGTTAATCTCAGCTGCATGATGTGAGCGTAAACATGGTATGTGACCCCTGACTTTTCTGACATAAAGGGTCAAAGTTATTAATAATAATGGCTAGTTTGTGTTCGAAGCATTTTGACAATACATGACAGGAAAGTGTTTATATGAATTCAGTAAAAGTATGCACCACAAATTCACCAAAGCTTGCAGAGTTATGAGTTTAATATAAGGTCATCATCTGCCTTATTAACAAATAAATAAAATATGTTGCTATTAATCCTCCACCAATTTTAAGGAACCTTCTTCTCCAGCTATTTTCGCTGTTGTAATGCAACACCTTTATAATTTTGTTCACCGCCATCTTGTTTTCTGTACATGGCAGTAACCCTGGCATGGTCTCATGGAATAGGACGTGAACACTCAAGATCACATTTGGAAACCTTTTTGACCAGTCCATCCCAGCTGTGGAGTAGCTTTCGTCTCGGGTGTGGTGCATCATAACCAGAATAACTTTTTGATTTTGTGCTGTAACAAGAAAAAGAAAAAGATTAATTAGGGGAATTTTTGGAATTCAAACTACAACCATCCTATCTACATTGATTACGTACTTAAAGCTGAGTGGTTAGTGAATCATCTATTAAAGCAGCTTATTCAAATCTAAAAACAAAAAACTATAGCAACATCACTTATACTCCATTACCAACTAAAAAGCAAATAGAAACCATGAAATATAACATTTATTTTGAAAATATTAGTACACTTTAAATGTACATTAATAATATCGATACACAGTAAGTATCGATATTACACATATAGTACTATACACATATAGTGTATAGTACTATATGTACTATACTATACACATATAGTAAGCCTGTTTTAAAATAAGGCACAGCCATTTACATTTACTTCCATTTCCGACAATAGAGTTAAGCTCAATGCTGTAATAATTTGCTGCACAAAATAAATGTAAATAATACTCTAACACTTATTATACATGTAGTGGTCTATATACTCTCTCTATATATTTTAGCATTTTTAGTATATAATATGAATTTATAGCTGTTCCAATGATACCGCTTAACTTGAATATTCTTGAAATTATTTTGAATTTACTTAGAAATTATTTTCTAATTTTGCATTTTTTCTTTTTGTAAAGGTTTTGTAGACCTTTTATGATCTTAGAATGATCTTTATAGTTACTTTCCTATTCATTTTTTCAGAAGGTAGGTTTTCATCAAATAATATTATTAATATCCTTGCATATTAAGCTTACACCATCTTTGTAATTTATATTGGCTATAATATAATTTTTATTGATTGTCCTGGTTTTGGTTCTGTTCAGTTTTCTTTGTGTATTCAGCTTTCACTTTGATCCATGTTTTTCTAGTTTTATTGGTTTAATTCCTATTTAGTTGTGTTTTCTGGATATATTTTAGTTCTTAGGTTTTTCTTGCTTTTCCTCTGTTGCCATCTTGTGTCATTCTCCTTTCCCCTAGCTCCTTCTAGAAGCCTCTGTTTACACCTGCTCCCAATGAGCTAATTAGTCCTGTCTTTGTTCAGTCTCGCATAAGTACTCTCCCTATGCAGTTCCTCTGTGCTGGTTCCTCTTCTTTTCCCGGCTCTTCATGCATGTTGTTCCCTGATGTCTCCAAGGTTCTGTTTTTATGTATTTATTATGTTGGATTTCTGGATTCCTGCCTCAGTTGCCTGTGAGTACTCCATTAAACTACAATAACTCACCTCTGCCTCCTCGCGTCTGCATTTGGGTCCTCAAAACCTCAACCAAACCCTGACATCAATATTAGGTTACATTCATTATGTTTTGTGTTACTTGCTCATTTTTAAATGCATTTAAGAAGTTTTACATCCTTATCATACAAAAACGGGCAAATCTTCCCTGAAGAGTAATTAAGCAATTGCATTGTTTTTTAATTTCATTTAAAAATATTAAAATAAATAACAGTAGCAAGGTGTGAAGTTTTTATAGGTTTTTTTTGGAGCTGAAATTGAGCTGTTGCCTTCTTTGACAAGGCCTACTTCTAAGTAAGGCCTAATGAAGTAAGCCAATAGAGTTAAAATTAAAAATATTTTTTACTTTGGTTAAATGAATGCCTCAATAAATCCATACTAGCACTTGTACCTGTCACCAGACTCATAGCTGCTTCTACATCTGACCCAACACGAGAGATGATAGGACAAAAAACAATGATGATGCAGCTTTCCGGGTAGTGTATAATATTCAGCTGTATCCTCTTCTTCAGTTCCCTCAGCAGTTCTTCATCAGCGCCAAATGTCTCCCCTGAAGTGATTGTGTAGACGTTCACTAAATTAAATACCAAAACACATGAGAGGAGAATTATGAGCAGAGCTGAAACATGAATAACAGCATCTTTTTATCAATGACGCTCACCTGCGGATTTCTGGACCATTTTTAAGTCTGAGGGAAGCAAAGCAGTATAATTATTATTATTTTTTTTATAATACAACTTTTCTGCAACTAAAACTGCAAAATCATCCAAATAAAGCACAGATGGTTTACCTAATATGAGGTTATTGTTTAAGTTTGATCAGAGGGCGGCAAATGCTTATATAATGTATTTGATTTGTTTTAAAATAGGTTACTTTCAAACATCTTTATCCTTAAGTCAGAGTTCACCTGTCCTTTCATACTAATAGCAGATTGCACTTACAAGCCCTAAAACAATAAAACATAATAAAGCATTGTTCAGTTTCCACTCCTAGAATGTCACCATAATAAAATGAAATGGAACATCAAAGAATCAGCTTTACTGACTAATCTAGCATGCACAAACAAGAAATTTGACTTTGGTACCCCCATAGAATTAAAAATAAGCAGAAAATCCTAGTCCCTAGAGGACTTGATCTAATTGATGATCAAATCAAAGGAAATTAAAAAAGGAATTTGTAAAAAAAAAAAAAAAAAAAAAAAAAAAAAAAAAAAAAAAAAAAAAAAAAGGTTTCACTGTTACTTTGAGAAAGAACAAAATGTGAGGATTCCTACCTTTGCTGGCAATGTGATGATCTGGAGAAAAAACAAACCAAACAGGGAA
The DNA here is from genome assembly GCF_000732505.1 of Cyprinodon variegatus. NCBI lineage: Eukaryota > Metazoa > Chordata > Actinopteri > Cyprinodontiformes > Cyprinodontidae > Cyprinodon > Cyprinodon variegatus. Next base: position 3,911 of record NW_015153398.1, on the reverse strand, counting down.
TATGTTGCAGCTCAGGCACCTCAAACTCACTCTGAAGGTATAAGAGACTGTTTCTATTTTTGCTTGAACCATTCGCTCTTAAAGAGCTGAAGCACTTTCACTTTCAGTCTTAGTAAGCAAGACACCATGTGATTTATCCTAAACTCCATCTAAAGTGCAATGGTTTTATCAAGGGAAGTCTTTCTTTCAGTTTAGGAAGAACATGTGTAACATATGAAAATATGAATTAATAGCACTGATGGTAAAAGCATTTACATTACAGAATATTTGTTGAAGTTACTGCATCTCCAACAACTGAAGCTGAAAATCAAAGCGTTTGTTTTCTGCAGCAGTGCATCAGGGGACTCAAAGATGCAAGACTTAGGAGAATTTTAAGTTTTGATATGGGGTCAGATGTTATCTGTG
>NW_015153398.1:0-1609 GCF_000732505.1 Cyprinodon variegatus | reverse complement strand
ATTTGTCTCGACCCGGTCTGAAAGTGGGGAAACTCTTTTGTAAATCGTCGGCAAACATACATTTGTGCTTTTGCATGTTGTTGGCGTACTGACAGCCAAGCTATCTATATTCTGATTAAGAACAGGGCTGCCCGCACTGGCGCGGCTCAAGGATTACGTCACACGCAGCGCCATGCGCAGTGCCCTAGTGCCTGTAAATTTAATGGTCCAATTAAGGTAATTTAAAAAATCAGGACATTTCCTAACTTTTAAAAAAAAAACCCGGGACGCCCGGGACAGGACGTGAAATACGGATATGTCCCGGGAAATACGGACATTTGGTCACCCTACAATACTTATCTCATCCACTGTGTGCAGCAGCATCAGCATCTCTCCATGTCTTAGACTGAGCATAAAGTAAATCTTGATCAACTCCAGTAAACTTGCCATCGAACGACCTGAGGAGATGACATGCATGATGAAACCATGCCACGATTACCCGGATAACATTGTTATGATAGTTATTATTTTCCGCCAAAAATTTACTTGGAGCACCAACTTCTTTTTTGTCTGAAATGAGTCTTGCAGACTAAAAGCATACTAGAGCAACCATTTGGATACAATATAATTATATCGTTTATACAATATAATTATATCGTTTATACAATATACTTATCAGATTCATACAATATACTATCACCTTATTGCAAGATTTTTTTTTAATGTTTATTCAATATAGTTAATTTATACAAAATAATTATCACGTATATCCAATATATTCATCACCTTCATATTAGTATGTTTCTACAATGTAGTATCCCGTTAATACAATATAATTACCAAAAATCTTTTTTCTCAATTGATATCAATATGATTCCTTAAAATTTTGTTCCCTCCAATAAATGTCTTTAATGGAGGGAAAACGAGCTCCAATGATCTTGCTGTCCTCACCACTCTCACGTTCTTCCAATCTGAGTGGTGAAGCCTCCACACCACACAGTGTGACAGTTGGTCAGAATGGTCTATATAGTAGAAGGTTGTGAGGATGGGCGGGACAGGTGGGCTCTCCTCATCCTCTACATGAAGTACAAGTGCTTGTATGCCCTGTTGACCTGTGAGGTGCTGTTCACAGTCCAGGTGAGGGTATCTGTAATGTGCACCTCCAGGAATTTGGTGCTGCTAACCACCTTTGCAGTTTGCTGTGCAATGGAGCATGGTTAGGCCTGTGACAATGATCTTCTTCGTCTTCCCCACATTCAGGATGAGGCTGTTTTCTCTACACCAGCTCACCAGCTGCTCCACCTCCTCTCTGTAGTCCCAGATGTTGTCTTCCCTGATGATATGATAGGTGGTGAACCTGGGGATGTAGTTGTGTATCATCAGAGAGAACAGCGGGGGTTTCAGGTCAAAGCCGTGAGAAGAGCCTGTGCTCAGGGCGATGACATCAGAGGTGTTCTGTCTGACCAGGACTGACTGAAGTCTGTTGGTTAGGAAGTCTAGCAGCCAATAGGGCTTGGTCGTCGTGACGTCACCACTTTGCGTGGTCGCCATGTTGACGGCGCACTTTACGGTTTCCGTAGACTATTGCCTGTGACTAACGCGTACTGTTCTCCCTCTCAGCCGTGTTTTA
>NW_015153397.1:9294-11599 GCF_000732505.1 Cyprinodon variegatus | reverse complement strand
TGTTTTCATTATACTATAAATTTACAAACAATTCAAATGCCAATGTGCTTGTGAATTATGTGCATATGGGATCATCTGATAGAGGCAGCCAACGACTGGCCGCCCAGTTAAGCTCCGCCCCTGGCTTTGGGTTGTGACTTGTCCTCAAGCGGCTCTTCAATTATAAATACCTATGTTATGTTTGTACCATGGCACTCATAAAGTTATTTTATACATTTATACATATTTTTAAAAAAAATACTGATTTTCCTAACTTATTTTGTGAAAGTTTCCTAAAGCCCGGCAGACACTGTACGGTATTTTCCATCGTACTCAGCCACAGCTCAAACTGTGCTATGAAACCACTCATGATGTTTGTTCCCACACTGTACGCCCCAACGCTCTGATGGGATCTACCTGCTCACACTGTACGTCCAAAAACTACACGTCAGACTCAGCGCAGAGAGATGGCGCTGGTCGGACTTGTCAGTCTGGAAGAAGAATTCCCTTGTTAACACATGCGCAGTGTGATTTTCTCTTGATCTTACGATCCCTGATGGGGAGGTGGTCGTGAGAGGCTGTTTGCCCCTCTTTGCCCCCTGTATCCTACTGTATACTACACAAAAAAATCTTGCATGACTGGAGAATCATCCTAAAAAGGGTAAAAAATTTGTATATCGTATGCCCAGCTTAAGATGTGGATATCACTCCATGATCAGCAAAAACCTGCATGTTTACCAGCTGCTATTCAGTCTCCATGGTAACACTGTTGAGCTGATGTAATAGTGCTTCTTCTACGGCTTCAGTTTTATTACAGATTTGCAACAAAACATCAGTTTTTCACCATCTAGGAAGAAGGATGTCAACTGGATTGTCATATACAGTATTACCAATGGAGAGGTCCTCGCCAAGTATGTTCTTGAGAAGAACACAGGAAAACATGGAGATCGGGAGCACGAAGCATAAATATGGGTCAATTGGAACAGAAGCGTACTTGTGACGTCACCACACGCTCAGCTCGTCTGCAGCTGCATTTCACCTCCTGTTATTATTAGTCTCTAGATAATAATAAATTCTGACTTTTTCATTTATTGGGGGGGAGGGGAATAATAATGAACACAGTCAGATGAAGACAAATCAAATCAACATTTTGCCAAATAAAACCAAAAACTCACCATTAGAGCCAGAGGTCCTTCACGCACGGCTATGCTGAGAGAGGACTGCTGCAGACGGGCCAACGTTACACCTGGCTGCCATTAGCCCCTATGGTCCGCTGGTTGCCGCAGTCCTCTCTACTTTGGTTTCTTGTTTTTTATTATGCATTAAATCAGTAAATGGACCGTATAGTGACGCTTTAATGTATAATGTTCCTGCCTCAAATTACACTTATACACAAAATACACTTCTATTGAACAACAGCAACAGAAAAGTTAACTTTTAACTTAATGCTCTAAGCTCAGTGAGTGCTCAACTGGAAGCTGCTGCTGCAGTGCATGCTGGGACAGCTGTCAAACTCAAGAACGGACAAGTCTGCTCTGATGCATGCTGGGTAAAGAGGGAGGGGCGAGAACAACATTCGGGGACTTTGTCCGTTCTTGGTCTGCTGTTCTTGTGAATGAGAACACAAAAGTACACATATTGAGAAAAGAGTATATGTCATGATCTCTGCGCTGATGGTTTGGTTTTTTCCTTTGCTCCTTGCTCCCCTGTCTAATTGGTTCTGCGGCTGATAATCGCCGAATTTTTCCACCTGGTTCCTCTACTATTTAAGTTGTGTGTTTGCCTCCTATCAGCGCCAGGTTATTCATGTGTTTTGGTGAGACGTTTCCTAGCTTTCTTTAGTCTGTCTGATTTTGACCAGTTTTCTGTCCTGTGGATCTCGAGTTTTGCCTTTCCCCAGTCTGCTCTGTTTGTCGCATCTGGTCCTGGATTCTACCGGCTTCTGAACCTGAAACTGTCTTCTGACTTCGGCCTGAACTTTGAATCAGAGATCCGCCCTGCAGCAGACGAGCAGTCCCGAGCACCTGTTTTGATTAATAAACGCTTTGAACTTTCCCACTGCCTGTCTCGCCTTGAATTCTGGGTCCAACTTCCTGAGATCATTACAGTATATAGCACACTACTGCTTTAGAATCAGTGCACACTAGCTACGTTTACATGCGCAAAATTTCCCCGATCCGATCCAAACCTTGGTTGATCGGAAATTCAAAATCTCCGTTTACATGGACACTAAATGAAATGATCTGATCATGACGTGTGTATACATGTACCAAGCGTTGGATCAGATTAAATATTTTAAGCATGCGCAGAACTTCCTGCCAAACTT
>NW_015153397.1:4222-5947 GCF_000732505.1 Cyprinodon variegatus | reverse complement strand
TTGTCAGCCCTAAATTGCAAAGCTGCCTTTACAGTATTGTTAAACTGCGGAGGTCATTATTCAACTGGAGTTAAAATTACAGTTGAAAAGATCAGTACCTGTTAGTCAAAGTGAGTTTGATGTTGTAGGAATGTGATAACTTCAGATTGAATAAACCATGGCATATATTTTGTTTAATCAAACACTTTTAAAGATGTAATCAGTCGTCTTTCTTGCACTTAATGTTATTCCACTTAGCAAATCATCACAGAAATTCCAAAATGATAAGTCCCAACTGTGAACTATGACAGAAGGTAAAAACAAAACATGCATTATCTACAGATTTATTCATTTAAATAACATTACTGATGTATTAATGAAAATATACATATAGTAGGCACACTTGTAGTCATTGTTAATTATTGCAGTTCAATCAGAAAGTACTTTTAATACTTTACGTATTTTTAAAAGCAAATACTTTGTTACTTTTACTTAAGTACAAACGTCAGTGTGATACTCTTACTTTTCCTAAAGTATTTATTTGTTTGTTTATTTGTACTTTTACTTAAGTACTATTTCTGAGTACTTTTTCCACCACTGATTGTCACTTGTCAAAAAAAAAAAACATTTTGTATGATGCATTTAGCATGTGGAAAATTATAAGAAAAAAATACATTTCTCTAATAGAGTAAAGTTGATGGAAATCAACACTGTTGATCTGGAGATCAATTACTCAAGTCTTGCAACCCAGAAGCCACAGAGTGAAGGAGTGAAAAAGATACTCAAGTTAAAATCTGTTTAAAGTTCCTTTTTATGTGAATGTTTTTTTTTCTTTTATGTTTATGTTGTGAGAGATGAAGCATTAGTTGCATTTTTTACCTAGATATTTTGCAGGTTTGCAACACTTTTCTCCTGTTTCAAATCAGACACAACCAATCAAGAAAAGATAAGCAAACAACTCCTAAAACACAAGATCTGGAAAGTTATCAGTCCATGTTTTTTTTTTCTTTTTTCTTTTCAGAGAGTTTTACAACCATTACACAATCCACTTAAAAAAATTGTTGTCCTCGACATGTAGAACTACGGCAGATAAACAGCAAATATGAAGGTATAAAATCTACTCAGTCCTTACAGAGTACTTTGCCTACTCAGTCTTTAGACACGCTGATGCTGAATTTCAGCTACTTCCAAAGCCCTTAAACGGGGGAGACACCATTCTGCTCTTAACAGTCTCAAAACTGTTCATGGTTTATGGGCATATTGCATTGGAGAATAGTCCATGAGTATGTGCAGGTTAGCCAAATAACAGTTCTGTGGTCATCTGTGCGGAAACACAGGGTGGTATGTGGCCATCTGGACTGGACCTGACCACATACACCTTGGTTGAAAGAGTTCATAAGAATGCACAGGATTAAGCCTGTATGTTTACCCTATTGGAAGTCCCAGACTTTAGCAAGCTGAATAACAAAGTTCATCATAGGTGGTGCTTGCTGCATCTAGTTGACAGCGCTCTGGCTGAGTCCTACCACATTCTATGGAGATGGACTGAACTGACAGACCAGGAAAGTGACTCACATGGATAATCATCCTCTATCAGATTATCATAGTCACTTACCTGTGTTTTTCTCCACCAGAGTTTCCAGTGATGGGTGGTGCCCTGCCCTAGCCACAGCCGCTACAGGTCCACAGATCCGCTTGTTTATTTTAAATAAATGCTTTGAATTATCCCTCTGTCTTTCTCACTTT
>NW_015153397.1:0-1063 GCF_000732505.1 Cyprinodon variegatus | reverse complement strand
GGTTGATGGGACAGGTGTTGTGAATGAAACGGTGCGCAGCTTGAAAGAGCTCCTGTGTGTCGCTGAATGTGTGTCGTTAGAAAATGAGTCTTTAGTGGTACCCAATTATGGTCCCACAGTAACAGCTTTATCTATGCCCTGGGGCACAGCTAACCAGAAAACTAAGGTGAATGTGTAAAACTTTCAAGCAGGACCACATTTACTCGAGCTGCTCAGGTCACTACAAACATTCCTTAGTTGTCTTCCAAACTTAGTGAACACAAATATAAATATTACTCCTTCACTCTGTGGCTTCTGTGTTGCAAGAAGAGAATAATCAATCATCGATCTCCAGATAAACAGTAATGATTCCCATTAACTTTACTCTATTAGAGAAATTAAGTTTTTTCCAGATTCACCGAGGAGTGCTGCTGCCTATCTCCAGCTGTCTATGGCGAGGGGCAGGGTACACCGTGGAGAGGTCACCAGTCCTTCGCAGAAATGATAATACAAACCAATATTATTTCATCCATGTCTTCTTTCTTGTTTCTTTTCAGAGGTAGTTTCATAACCAGTACATCGACAGACAGAAAACGTTTTTTGCATGTGTTGGTTCCTTTATGGGCCCATTGCCCCCATCTTTGCCTCAGTGACTTTGGTGAGATGTGTCAAATGTTTCCCTTGGCAGGCATTTCTTATTGTTACTTTAAAGGTGATGATATGTTCAAGTTCCCCATACTTTGAAGTAATTGGTTTATATTTGCTCTTAATAAACAACTGCATCTTGTTAACAACTAAACCCAGAGGTCGGAATTAAGTAGTTACATCTTCTCAGCAACTTCTTAATAAAAATGTAGTTTTAAAAATAGATTTTTGCACCATACTTTTTAATTTTACTGAAGATTAGTCAGCGTGAGCGGCCTTGGCACTGATCCATGTTCTGCTGGAGGTTTGTTCCTGTTAAAAGGGGGATTTTCCTCTCCACTGTCACTACAACCATGCTTATTATTAGGGATTGGATTCAATTAAATGAGTCGATGCAATCAACTGGTTTTCCTTAAATAGAAAACTGAATCAATCTGAC
>NW_015153396.1:10562-11618 GCF_000732505.1 Cyprinodon variegatus | reverse complement strand
CCTCTGGCCGGGTCACCTCCTCGCGGTTCACCACGGCAGCTGGTAGGTGTTTTTCATCTAAATAATCCAAACTGCATCAGATGATTAAACGCTCCCGACGCTCTGCTTCAGACGTGCCGCGCCTGCTGCTCAAAACGCGCCGCGGGACAGGTTGGACCCAATATTCAGCAGACAAACAGAAAGCTTCAAAACAGGTTTATTTAAAAAATTAACTGAAAGAGGACGGTGGAAACTCCTCAGAGCGGGTTCTCTGATTCTCTGCTGAGACAGGAAACTCAGGTCAGAGACAAGAATGAAGAGTGGAGAAGACAACAAAAAGTCACTGACCTGGTTGAGAGTTCAGTCCGAAACTCAGAGAGGAGAAACCCGGGGGGGAGACAGCCCACCGCTTGCGGTCATTATCGCCTCAGAGAACAGAGTGTGGGGGAGCCAGCCCCGGCGCAGTGTCAGAAACCAGGAGATCCAAGAGCCGAGGAGGTATCCAGGGAGAATCCAAGCCAAGGTCAGAAAAACAGTCCAAGTTTGATCACAGGCAAAATCCAGGCAGTCAGGCCAAAAACCAAACTGAGCAGGACAGACAGGGAAAAAGGCAAAAACCAAAAACACATGGGCAAAAAACTGAGAAGAATTCCACAGAACAGAACATTTACTTTGACAGCTTGGGTAACTCACAATGACACATGTTAAATAATCCAAGCTGATGGCAGGAAAACAAACAGCCTAAATAGCTGCAGGGAACAGGTGAATCCGATTGGCAGTAATAAGCCACAGGGCCAATTTGGCAGGTGAGCAGGAGCAGAGGAAAAAACCCAACTATCAGCGCCAGGATTATGACACAGGTTGTTGATTTTGTTGATGGGGTAACTAGTTCTCTGCATACTGCCTTAGACAAGGCAGCCCCTTTGAAAAAGAAAATCTTTAAAAATAAACATTTTTGTGAGTAAGGGCAAATTCTTCAGCCAGGACAGCTGCCTCTTGTAAGGTTGAGGCTTTCTGTTCTGGAAGGCAGTTTTTGTACTCTTCCAACAATATCAACTCACGCTTTGAAGAAAAATC
>NW_015153396.1:2345-4535 GCF_000732505.1 Cyprinodon variegatus | reverse complement strand
TCCAGGATGCCGCCACAGCCAAACAGGAACAGTCGAGGCAAAGCCACTCTGAGCAAAAGCAGAGAGAGCAGAACGCTAGAGACTAGAGAAGGAGGATAATCGCTGATGCAGCTTTAAGGAAAGCCATGCATAAATGGATGGATGGAAATGAAGTTGTGTCCATACTAGGGATGCAGGATATACGGATGTTGGCATCGGTTTCGGCTGTTATTCGTCATATTTTAAACATTAATGTTTTTGAGCCCTTTTTATAATAAGGCACTTAAGTCAGGCATCTGTCTAGAACTATAAATACCACAAATATATTGTTGTATTCTTGTGTTCTCAACAATAGGAAAGCATTCAATAAATATATGTTTGAGCTCATTTTTGGAAAATACAAACCCTATTAAAAGCGTTTGGGTTAAGTAGATGTAGGTCCATCAGCCTCCAACCTTAGAGCGTCCCCACCAACTTTCATCACTAAGTTACACCATTGGATCCAGAATATAATTTAAAATACCCTTTTTCACATTAAAGCCCTAAAAAAAAGTTCAAGGGGCTGAATGCTTTTTCAAGGCACTGTATCAAAGAGTCAAATAAGCTGACTCAGAATAACGGCTCTCTTTTTAGAAGAGAGTTTTATTACTTTCTGAAACAGGTCCCTTGTGACTTACACAGTCAAAAGCTGGCAGGTTTAAAGGAAAATTCCGGTTTTTAACACTTTTAGCCCATTTTCTGTAGTGTCCAGGATGAAATCGAATGATCGACACCAAAATTTTGACAATTGGTCCNGTGCAGATTTTCTTTACAGTAGGATTTTTTGGGGTTTCATGCAGGTTGGTGGACCTTTGTTGGGGCTGGTGGGCGTGCGGCGGGCCAGCGGCTCGGTCAGGTTCGACAGTGACGGCAGTGGCCGGCCAGTGACCTGGGACTCATTTGGTATTTGGGACAACCGTGTAGAAGAACCAATATTACTGCCTTCAAGTATCCGTTATGGAAAACCCATTCCACAGGTATACAAACCATTAAATAACTTGCTTAAATAGATGGTTCAAGTTCAAAATTGGCTTAGAGTTGATTGAATAATATGTAAACAGACAGATGAACAAAACAAATACCAACTTCTAAGAGCAATGTTGTTGTATCCAAGTAGATGGAGGGTAATATTTGTCTTCCTCTCAGATCAGTCTGTCTCGGGTTGGCAGCGCGTCTGTTTTGGGTCTCCGGAAAGAGAATGAGGACAGACTGCGTATTGCCCGTATTGATGACAGCCTGCTGTACTTCGCCGTATTCGATGGCCATGGCGGCCCACACGCTGCCGACTACTGCTGCACCTTCATGGAGAAGTTCATCAGGTTGAATTCAATTTCCTCAATAAGTTACCAAATACAACATTTTGACCACTGAGTTTTATAAATTCCTGGATGTTTTTCTACAGAGACGCTTTGGAGGAAGAACAAGATCTTGAGAAAGTTTTACAGAAAGCCTTTATAGATGCTGATAAAACTTTACACACACACCTAAGCTTCTTCAACAATGGTAAACCACTTTACTAAACCATTTACTGAATGATCTAAATTGTTTAAAAAATTATTTTACATTACGTGCACATTCAAAATGTGTTTTTTAAACTTGATTATAGTTTGAAAATCGAATTACTAAACAACAGTGGCTTAAATTTCTTCTTTTTCTTTTCTTTATTTTTCAGAATCATTTCTGAAATCAGGCACAACAGCAACAGTCGCTTTGCTGCATGATGGGATAGAGCTGGTGGTCGGCAGCGTCGGTGATAGCCGGGCGATGCTGTGCAGGAAGGGACATGCCAAAAAGCTCACCAAAGACCACACACCAGACCGCAAAGACGAGAGAAAACGGTATTGAGTCATTTCTTTTACTACTATACAACCTAAATAAATAAATCTTTGATAGTAATAGTAATGTGCAGGGTTCAAAGCTAACTCTTTGAGCCACTGGCCAAGTGGACCAAAAGATAAAATGATTTACCAACACAGCATATCTTAAGCGTCCGGAAAAAATTTTTTTCTCATATATTTTTAAGCAACATAGTTAAATAGTTACAAACAAACTTAAGGTAAAAGGTAATGTAGTTCATTGAATGAGGCTGTAATTTAAAATTTCATTAAATTTAATTCAAAATAGTGCAAATACTAAGACACCTGTGTTTAATACAGTTGACATAAATAAAAA
>NW_015153396.1:0-1272 GCF_000732505.1 Cyprinodon variegatus | reverse complement strand
CCCATGGAGATCTAAAGGCTGATTTATACTCAGAAACCAGGTCGTCTGCGTGTGTGTCGCAGTGAACGCAAACATGCCCCCGCCCCTTCCGCAGACACTCTGATGCACCTCTCCTAAATTGTAGGCGACCGCAGACAGTGCTGCAGACAGGAGGCCTCTGATTGGTCAAACCTATATCCGCTCTACACTATGCGTATGTCCTGTTTGGTACCGTACCGTCTTGTTTTGTTTATATGACCGCCATTGTGGAAACATCTCATGAAGATGGATCTGTAACGCGAACTGAAGGTTGGACCCAATATTCAGCAGACAAACAAAGTTTCAAAACAGGTTCATTTAAAAAAAAATAAATAACTGAAAGAGGACGATGGAAACTCCTCAGAGCGGGTTCTCTGATTCTCTGCTGAGACAGGAAACTCAGGTCAGTGACAAGAATAAAGAGTGGAGAAGACAACAAAAGGTCACTGACCTGGTTGAGAGTTCAGTTCGAAGCTCAGAGAGGAGAAACCCAGGGGGAGACAGTCCACCGCTTGCGGTCATTACAGCTTCAGAGAACAGAGTGTGGGGGAGCCGGCGCCGGCCGACACAGAGCGAGCTACAGTGTCCGTGAGGGATTATGCGAAGCTGAAATCCAGTCCAGAGCAGTGACAGAAACCAGGAGATCCGAGAGCCGAAGAGGTATCCAGGGAGAATCCAAGCTGAGGTCAGAAAAACAATCCAAGTTCGATAACAGGCAAAATCCAGGCAGTCAGGCCAAAAACCAAAGTGAGAAGGGCAGACAGGGAAAAAGGCAAAGATCAAAAACACATGGGCAAAAAACATAGAAGAATTCCACAGAACAGAACACTTACTTTGACAGCTTGGGTAACTCACAATGACACAGGTTGAATAATCTGACGCTGATGGCAGGAAAGCAAACAGCCTAAATAGCTGCAGGGACCAGGTGAATCAGATTGGCAGTAATCAGCCACAGGGCCAATTAGGCAGGTGAGCAGGAGCAGAGGAAAAAACCCAACCATCAGTGCCAGGATTATGACAGGACCAGCTAGAAGAGCGAGGTGTGCGAGAACGCTAGGAACCTTTTTCCACCTGCATCCCCGCTCTTTTTCGCCCTCATGTCCCTCCGTTGTCGAACAAACTTGCCCCAAGTTCCTCACCGCCTCGGCCGTATCTAGACCCACAGCCAAGTCAACAGATTGCTGATGGGTTTGTCAGAACCATCTTGTCAATTCTAGAAAGTATTCTAATATGCTCTTAAAACACAAAATGAAC
>NW_015153395.1:10680-11626 GCF_000732505.1 Cyprinodon variegatus | reverse complement strand
CTAAAATGCACAATTAAATAATTGAATATTCTGTTCAATAAACCAAAATATTTAAAATGACCACATTAATAATTCAAGGTTTTAAAAAATACATACATTTAGAAAAGTGTATGATTACCTTAGTTTATATGTATAAAGAGAAGAAAATCTTTAGGAACACCTGTTTTAAATAATACACTGGAAAAATGTAATATCTAGAGAAGATTTTTTCTTAAAATAGGTGCATTTGTTCTTAGATTGAGGAGGTAAAAGAGACATTTTGCCACCGGAATGAGACAATTTACACTTAAGATAAGAAAAGATAATTGCATTGTCTTATTTTAAGCACATATTATCCAATTGTCTTATTTTAGGAGTAAAAATACTCATTCGATTGGCAAATTATCTCATTTATCTATTCAAATCAAGGGTAAATACACTTTTTTATTTATTTATTTATTTCTGGATTGTTTTTCCGGTATGTAGATGCCATCCCTCCCCGTTAGACTCTTAGCAGCCGGGCTCGTCTTCACGGCTCCAACTCTGACCCCAGAAATAACAAAATGCCATTTTTGGAAGTCACAGACTAAATGTCCTGAATGCACAGCGAAAATGAAGCTGGTTCTGCTTTCAAATATTCAGCTATTAGTATTTGTCATAGTTTTACACAATTGGAGGTCAGATCGACATCTGCTGCTGCTTAAGAACAAATGCTATACGTATTTTCAAAGGTTTTATTACATCAGCTGTCATCTAGTGTTTCTGTGAACTGGTCCCTCTGGGTGTGGATCTTAAAGACACTGAGCTGCATTAATAAAATGAATGATTCAGTTTGGTTTTTGGCTACAAAGTGAGAAACCTAAAATCCTCCAAGAGAGGCGACGTAACGTCTTACTTCTCTACAGGATAACTACAATTAAAAGTATGAACAGAGATGGAAAAATGGATAAAGGATTGATAATGAGAA
>NW_015153395.1:4570-5847 GCF_000732505.1 Cyprinodon variegatus | reverse complement strand
TTGAACTGTAAAGTGCCTTGAGATGACATGTGTTGTGAATTTGGCGCTATATAAATAAACTGAATTGAATTTGCACTTGTATTAAAGATAAAAGGTGAACAAGCTCTCATGCTGGTTTGGTACGATGGAGGATCTGGCATGCTGTGGGTCTGTTTGAGGAAATGGAGCTTAATTATTAGACAAACAAGTTAAAATATATAAAAATAGATCTTAAAGAAATATAATTATTCAAAACCTTTGACCAAATTTAACCATGAGATGATTCATCAGACACAAAACTGACTTTCTTCTATTGTTTTCATGAAATTGTTTCCTTTTTTATTTATAATCTAATTTCAATAATTTTTTTAAATAAACGACTCCTGACTGTTGTTAAATATTTAAACACTGCTCTTATGTTTACTTCATAATCGGTATTTTTACCAATGAAATTCTGTTAAAGGCAAAAATTGTTTATAATAAAAGTTTCAGTAAACAAAGACATTTTTTTTTATTTTTATACTTTATACAGAAAGTAAAAAATAAAGCCAAAGCCTTTTCTTTCCAGTGACTTTATTGAAAAGATCATTTACAATCTGGCCTGTGGCTTTCAGGCTACATCCAGTGAAACACAGGCTTAGGAACGGGAGGTGAAGGATCTAAAGCACACGAAGAAACCGTGAATATTAAGAAATCCATTACCAGATTCCTAAGAATGCTGTGGATGGCACTTTACGTACAGAAAACCTGGAACAGTTCCACACAAAGAGGAATACATTCTTACCCCCCAAACGTTCAGCTATGAAACTCTTGCATACACAGAAGAGTGAAAAAGTTTTCCTTGTATAAAAAAGGGATTATTTCACCTCCAAACTTGTAGAGTTTCACCAATTACAGCTGGGTTAGATTATATATATACACAACAAAAATGATCCCAGTTTAAGGAAAACGAAAGGTCATGAAGCCCAGGAACAGCCATGGAATCTGGCAGTAGTGTGTGAGATACAAAAACGGACATGCAGGAAGGATATTCAGTGTGATCCGTTACTAGTGGAACGATGAGTCAGCGTTAAAAAACACCTGATGTTAGCTTCTCACCATCCCAGGGCTCCGGATACCGACTCGTCTCATTACGCCCGTGTAAACTAACCTCAACCCAGTCAAGTCCGAGCTTTGAAAACTGGGAGGATCTGTAGTTAAATACTCTCCACAGAGCTGCGGCTGAGTATTCAGCAGGACCTGCCAGCTGTGTGCGGCCTCTTGTCTTAAAGGAAAATTCCGGTTTTTAACACTTTTAG
>NW_015153395.1:0-1859 GCF_000732505.1 Cyprinodon variegatus | reverse complement strand
GACTAAAGGCCTGTTTACATAGCAGTCTGTCCAAGGTAAGTCATTACAGTTAACATAAGCCTGAAAACAGGGGCGGATTTAGGAAAATCGGTCTCCGCCAGTCACGTGACATTTGTTGCTAAGACGCCATTTTAGGTGGAAAAGGCGTAGTGTACCGCGCCCGAGGTAAACAATTGACGTCACTTGGCGGAGACCGATACTGTGTAAAGAGGTGGGATTTCCTGAAAAATAGCCAATCACAGGCAGTTTGCGTTGGACAGTTGGTTTCTATGGAAACAGGTCCACAGGTGAGAAGAAGAATCTACAGGTGCAGAAAAAAGTAAGAGAAGTAGCATGGACTCTTGCCTGTGAAATATTGAATCTGCATATATAAAACATATAAAATGTACATTAAAATCAGTTTATATGAATGTGCTTAAAATAAAACTGCTCCTATCATTATTTATAACACATTTGCACTTTTGGCAGAATCCTGATTTAATAACTTTGGCTGTTCTGAATCAGAAGAGCATCAATAATCACATTATTTCAGTGAAGTCAGAGCTGTTCAGTGGTGAAACTGCACTGCTTATTGTAACTGCAGGGAAACCGTGTGCAGAGACAGGTTCATCAAAAACTACTTATTTCAACACGCTTTGAAAATTTAAAGTCGATACCCATCATCCAGAAGCTAGTTTTTAGCATATAATCCCAGCATTAAAATTAAAGTGTAATCAGAAATTAAATGACAACCACCCTTTACATTTATTGGCATTCATCAAACAAATGAGTAAAACGACCCAAAATTTATTATTCCTTAATTACAATCAAATTATTCTATAATAAAAAAACAACCATTTTTTTAGTCCTCAGACTAGTGAAAAACATAATAAATTTTTTTAATAATAATTGCTCTGGATGTACTTTTCTGGTAAACATCTACACGGATCTGCCGTCCATGCTTAGCATTTTTTCTGATGTTTCACATTTTAAATCTTTGCAAATAAAAGCAGTCCACTTTGTTTACATCTTTTTTATACCCATAGAAGCAGGAAGTAATTTATCACTAAACGGAAGGGCCTCTTTAACTTAAAAAACAAAAACAAAGAGTGAAATTCAAAAATATGCTTCAGTTCAATTGATAGGACCGGTTAAGAATGCAGGAAAGAGACATTTAGTCCTTACTCAAAATTAAAATTGAGATGTTTTCTAAATTCATCTATGTGACATTATGCAACAGCAACAAAATTATGAATTTATTTTTTATTTTTACATAGTCTACAGTAGAAATGACTAAATAACTAAATCAACAATGGTGATCTAGCTCTATTATCCTGCACAGCGTTTCCTTCACATCGCTGTGCAAAATGAATGACATTTAGATTTGTGTTTTAGTTTTGACATCTACAAAAGCACCCAATTATGCCAAAGCATAAAGCAAATGAAATAATCAAGTTAAAAGGGAGGGAAAAAAAAAAAGAAATGACAGGCAGAATTAATTAATTTGAACTACTCAACTACCTCCCACCCTCCCCTAACCCGCTCCCTCAGCTTTTATTTGAACTAAATAACCTCAGGGTCCACATTTCTCCTACATTAAACGTTGTCAGACCTTTTCTTTTATATCCGTCATTAAAGCAAAGTAATCAGCCTTTGGGGGAGATTGTGTGGGTAAACAGCCACCATGAGGTTCAGTCTGGTGACTGCAGCTAAGAGTCACTATCGATTATAGACCTGCTCTATAAGCTGGTTTACCCCCGTCTTTTGAGTCAAACCCACACTGCTGCTAAAGCAGACAGAAAAATATCCCCTTAAAGGGCAAAGCTAAACACAATACTATAAGTTAAATCACCAATCCTCTACAAAATATGTACAGTAGA
>NW_015153394.1:2861-11647 GCF_000732505.1 Cyprinodon variegatus | reverse complement strand
CAGCCAATAAAGGTGGAAACTGATGATAAAGGCATCAAACAGAGAAGCAGGGAAAAAAGGGAAGCTGGAAGAAGATGAAGGAGGAGGAGAGACAGTGGACCTGCAGCACCGGACAGAACCAGAACAAACCAATGAGACAAAAACTGGAAATAAAGAAGAGAAACCAGGAAGAGGTCCCTGATTGGTCCAGTTCAGGAAAACCAGACGGAACCAGCTGCATCCCCCAGAAGGATGAGGAGCCCAGCAGGCAGGATTTTATCACTGAGGTTCTGATCGAAGGGCACTGACTTCCTCATAAATCTACCAGCTGCACCAGGAGTTTTCATGGAAAGTTCAGTGGAAGGAAAAAGTGTGGCAGTAATTAGTGGACAAACGGCAGAGATGATCGCAGTGCTGTGAAAGTTTACTAGAAGATTAAGAATATATTAAATAACTTGAACTGGAGATTATATTTAATGAATAGGTCGTTCAAATCAAAGATAAAAGCAATTCATTATTATCAGTTAAACGATTATAACTGTAATTCACTTAATGACCAGGGTTCTTAGTCTCTAACATAAAAGTTTGGACTCCTGAATCCGGCTGTTTAAAATCCAGCTGCTTTTCACCAATTTAGTAAATCAGGCCGTTGCTATCAGCAGTTATTAATCACCAACCAAACTAATGTCTCTGTTCATTCAGATGCTTCTGAAGGACGAGTGAATCCAGTGATGAATCGTTCACTGGTAAAATGAACACAAAAAACCACAAGTTAAAAACACAATGGTACCTTTATTAGCTACAATCACACAGTATTATATCTAATAAGTAAGCAAAACACTAAACACTACTGAAAATAAGCACAAATAAATAAATAAAAGGAGAAGAGGGGTTTAAACGTCTGTTTAAAGTCTGAGGAATGTTCAAGTTTTAAGGTTTAATGCATTAAAAGTGTCCTTTAAAATAGCAGCAGATAAATGTGAATAAACCGACACAGAGATGTTGATCCAGACAAACATTGAAGTTTCATTCAGTTTATGGTGAAAAATGAATAATGACTCAGGATTAAACTACGATGAGGCTGAAGCTCAAGTGCTTCCTGACCTCCATGATTAGCCTCACTGATGCTAAAGGACAGAACCGGGACACTCTGGTCAGCAGCTTCATTGTTCTGACGGTACAATCAAATTTTAGAGGAAAAAATTAACAAAGTTTAGAGAAATAAAACTCAAAACGATTCAGTTTGGAAGGAGATCATCCACCTGTGGTTAAAGCCCCCCTGCAGGGGGCGCCACTGGCCTGATTCTGTGAGGAAACCTAAACCCAGAGAACTGGGTTCTGGATCAGAACCATAAACCTGCTCAGGTTCTGTTGTCCTGAAGGCAAACAAACAGGAAATGAGATTCTATGTTTCTGTTATCATTCTGCTCACAGTGATGGAAACTGATAGTTTTATTTCTATGTTCTGTTTGATTCTGTAGAACGCTGCCGGGTCTGAAGCTCATCGGAACGTCACCTTCATTTTTCACTAACAGCTCACAACGTAAACACTAGTGAACATTTCTGCAGAAGTCATGATGAGTGTGACTCTGAACCACAGCAGGACTGCAGCTTCTCACTGCTGCCTTTGTTTGGAAACATGCTGCGAAAGTTCTGACCCAGAATATCTGCAGGAGTGGATCAGGCAGAACCTGGTTCTTCTTCAGAGGTTCTGCACACACAGCTGCAGAACACGACCCGGGCTTTGGAGGTCTGGGTCCAGATGTTCCACACAGAACCTTCTTTCAGCTCAGCTTTCTGACAACAAACTGGTTTTTCTCCAGAACGTTTTGTTCAGCGAGCAGAAAATGAGCAGAAAGGTGCTGAAACGATTCAGGACCTTCATTCTGCTGCCATCACTGATAAATGTTCTGGTTCTGGTTCTGGTTCTGGTTCTGGTTCTACTGAGGCTCACCGCACAGATTATCCCCGGAAACATTTAATGGATCTAAGAGTCCAGAACCTTTTAATCATCACACTTCCTGCGGTTCTTATGATGTTTCATCTGAAGCAGTGACTCTCAGATCCAGATTTGTATTTAATTTTAGATCAGGAAACTGAACTGGGCTTTTCATTGAGAACATCTGGAAACATCAGCACAGAATGGACTCTGAATGAAGCTCCAGCTGGATCTGCAGACCCACATCCTGTAGGAAACCTGCAGAGGATCAGAACCTGAACTCTGGTTCTCAGTAGTTAGATGTTACCCTAACATCCCTCCACACCAGTACCAGATTGCTCCAAACCAGCAGATCATGGTGGTAAACAGAGGGTCACATGACTCCTGGCTCTGCGTCATCAGAGCAGCCTGAAGGTTTAATGGTTGGCTTTTACTCTGTTTTTAATCTTTTGGTCTTTTAACCTTTGTTTTAATTTTCCCTTTTTGAAATGTAGCACTTTGAGATTTGAATTCAAATGTAAAGTAAGTTACAAATAAAATTCATTATTATTATTATTATTATTATTATTATTGAAGGTTCAATAATCTGGATTTAATTCTCAGCCTCCAACAAACTGCAAAGAGAGCAGAGAGAGTCAGCTGACCCAGCAGCTCTGCAGGGAAACTGTGGATTCAGGCAGAGTGGCGGCTCTGAACCTTCCTACTGAATCCCTGGTGATTCACTGAATCAATGAATCAATGGATCACTGGATCAATGAATCACTGGATCAATGGATCACTGCATAAATGAATCAACGGATCAATGAATCAATGAATCAATGGATCAATGGATCAATGAATCACTCTACAGAAGAACCAGAGGTTCACACTGTGAAATCTCATCTCTGTGATTTAAGGCTCTTTTCTTGCTGTCAGAATCAGATGTCTTGGTTCATGGTTCCGGTTCTGGTTTTGGTTCTGGTTCATGGTTCCGGTTCTGGTTTTGGTTCTGGTTCATGGTTCTGGTTCATGGTTCTGGTTCATGGTTCTGGTTCTGGTTTCTGGTTCTGGTTCTGGTTTCTGGTTTCTGGTTCTGGTTCTGGTTCTGGTTCTGGTTCTGGTTCTGGTTTCGGTTCTGGTTCTGGTTTCTGGTTCTGGTTCTGGTTCTGGTTCTGGTTTCTGGTTCTGATTGATGGCGAATAGATGTGCTGCCCTCCATCCTGTTTCCTTTGTTCTGCTCAACCCTTCAGGGAAGCGTTTTGTTTTTCTGAAGCAGTTTTTTTCAGGAAAGCAGCTAAGAACCAAACGGACCTGAGAGGTTCTGAAATCACAGCCTGTCGAGACAAATTGAACCCAATTCCACTGACAGGATAAAAGCCAGGTGTCAAACGTGTCCTCATCACACCTGCTGGCAGTGTCCTCCTCAGACCCTTTATCTGCCTCTTTTTCTGAACTCTTCCTCTTCCTCCTCCTCTTCCTCAGTCTGAGCAGCTGGTCACGACAGACAGCTTTCCTCATCTTCCTCCATCTCAGCCTCCTGCTCACAAACAGAAAGCAGCTTTAACCCTTGGATCTGTTTCTGGTGTCTTCAGGTTCATTTATTTGCACGTCTGAAGCGTCTGCAGCAAAGTTCTTGAACCCAAAAGATTTCCATATGGGAGAAACGGTGAAAGACGGAAAGAGACAGAGTCCGCCTTAAAGGGACGGTGGATTTATATTAGCATAACCATCACATCAGAAAGAAATGGTCCTTAACTTAGAATGAGGTGTTTATAAATACATAGGAAGCAGTGCAGCCACTGAAGGACGCCATGTTGTAAATCTCTTTATTGGGAGCAGTGTGGGGTTAAGGGTCTTGCTCAGGGACCCAGAGTGGCTGTATGTGGGGATCGAACCGGATACTTGCAACCTTCTCAGAGCGCAGAGCGCTGCTCTAACCCACAAGGCCGTCTGCTAAATCTGTCCTCCATGTTGCGCCGCCATCTTTGATAATGCCAAGATTCAGAACTGAGGAACCAGTATTCAAGACAAAAAGCGATTATCACAAAACTGACGGACTGTGGATCTGCAGTAGCAGTGACACAGGTTAGTGACCATATAGATCTAAAGGAGGTAGATTATGAATGCGAGTCCCTAACCTGATTAACAAGTTCAGTCCATGTCCACAATGAGGTAGGATCTAGATGCTGCAGTCCTGGAGAACGAAGAGTAAGATGGAGTCCATAGGCAGGTCAGGCAAACAGATCAGAACAGGAACAGGAAGGTTTAGTGGTTGAGAGGCAGAACAGGTCAGGATCAGGAAATCAGAAACACCAAGGAACTCTAAAAACACTCTCACAGCTGGCATGTGAGAACAAGATTCACCTGGCACTGATGACTGGATGCAAGCACCTTAAATAGAGGCAGGAGCAGGTGGATCCGATGAGCAGTGATTAGAAGCTAAATGGCAGCTAAAAGGTGACAAACTAGCTAGCGTCTGAACCTGATTATAGCTCACCCTGCTAGATGTTTTCTGTTGAAATGAAGAAGGTTGGTAGGGAAGGTGGGGTTAGCTTTTAGCAGGTGGAAACAGTTCATGAAGGGGCGGGGCTTCTGAACAGACATGAAGGCTGCAGGTTTCAGTAGAACGATGACATTTTCTACGCCGTGACGTTAGAAACAGGACAGTCTGGTCCAGCTACTGTCTCCTCCCAGCAGAGACAGCTAGCTTATTTGTTAGCCTACAGCAGTTAGCAGCTGCTGCTATTCTTCAGAGAAGTTCTAACAACATGTGGCCTTAGCTGCAAAGATGTAGAAATGTGTGCATAGATTTACTAGCAAGGGTTTAATGATCAACACCTCTGTCCATAGTTGCTTATTCAGAAAATACAGATGTTTTGTTTGTTCATTTCCTTTTTGAAACAGAATGATTGGTGGAGATTGACCCTGGACCAGTTCTTGACCGGTTCTGGACAGGTTCTGGACCGGTTCTAGACCGGTTCTGGACCGGTTCTAGACCGGTTCTGGACCGGTTCTGGACCGGTTGTGGTCCCTGCCTGGACACCCAATGTGTGATCTTGGCACTGATGACTGGCTTAATGGTTCATCCCATTCACCTGCCTAGCTCCGCCCAGTTTCTCTTTACTGTTTATCTTATCCACCTGCTCCAGCCTCTATTTAAGCTGCTGGACTCCGGTCATCGGTGCCAGATTAATGCAGCAGTTGGTGAGAGTTCTCTAGCGTCTCCTGTGTTGTTCTCATTGCCTCATCCTGACTCGTTTCTGCCTTTAGACCTCTGAGCCTGCCTGCCTGTTCTGACCTGTTTGCCTGACCTGTCTCCAGACTCCGTCTGGATTCTGTCTGCTTTTGATCCTGGATTCTCTCTCCTGACCCCGACCTGGATTTCCCTTCCGTACCTCTTTGTATTTCTGATCTTCTGGCCTGGACGTTTAGCTCATGGACACCTTGGCTTCACCTTCTGGAAGCTCCTGCTGTGGGAAATAATCTGGCTGGATTATACTGCTCATTATTCTGCTTATTGGACTTCCTGATTTATTCATAAGTCTTTTTTTCTGCCCTGTCAGAAGCAGCAAATGGAAAACGTTGGTGTTTAACAGCTTCTTTAATTGATCAGAGAAACCAGCTGATTTTCTCTGAGGATTTTAACGTTCCTCCTGTGGCCATAAAGACCAGGAGCTCATCAGTCCATCATCTAGAGTCAGCAGGAAAAAAAAGCGAAATCTCATTTCTTCTTTCCTGGAGGTGTTGATCACACAGACGTCCAGCAGCTGGAGGGAAGATCGCAGCTCCGCTGCCGTTAAATGAAGTTTGGAGAGTGTGAGAGAAGAAGATCGATGTGGATCGATGGAAGCATTTTCTCTGCACACCCCCAGCCTGCAGCGTCCCTCCTGTCAAAGGAGGACAGGAGATAAAAATAGGCCCCAGATCTGCATCAGGGGCCAGGGACACAACCGGCCCCAAGGACTGGACCTCAGAGAACCAAGGAGATAAACACTGATGCTGTCAGGCAGTATGGGGGGAATTTTGGTCCATTATTACTGCGGCAAGAGAACATGTTCTGAAAATGGAAAATTTGAAGAAAGAAAAGCGGGGGGGGGGGGGCTGCTCTTCAGGTTCAATTTGCATGTTTTCTAAAGAAAATCAGGGCTTTGCTTTTGGTCCACTCTATAAAGCCTTAAACTAAACGCTATTTATGACATTTTGAATTGAAAAACCTTCCTGGATGGAAGAGAAACGTCTTCACTGATCCTCTGGGGAAATAAACAAAGAAGCTTTTCAAACTGGAGACTCAGAGAGAAAAGCTGCAGCTAGAAAAGTTTTATTCTGTTTGTTTATACAGGTAACACAGCCAGATTGGTCAAGATGGACTCTTCAGCAATCCCTCACACTAAGCATGCTTGTAGCGACAGTGGAGAGGAAAAACTCCCTTTGAACAGGAAGAAACCTCCAGCAGAACCAGGCTCAGTGAAATAAGTTCTTTGAAGCTCGGATAGAAGGTGATTTAACTTCAGATCTTGTTTTTATCAGTTGGTAAAACTAAAACCTTTTCTTTCATGGCAGCCCTCTGAATCAATCAATCAATCAATCAATTAATCAATCTCTTTATTTAGACACAATTATGGTCCATAAAACGGTTATTTATGCTTTTATTTCATCTCTTACTGTAACAGACTCCATGTTGGTCTCAGTCTTTAGTGTCTCGCTTACAGCTGGTGAAAAACTGAGCTGCTGGTGTTTAAATCCAGACTTTGCTTCATGGCTCCTGCCTCTGAGGAGCAGCAGATGTTGGAAACATCTCCAGCTTCCATGTGGAAAAATGGACAGAAGTTTAATGTTTAAAATGTTCCTTAAAGCATTGCTGAACATGAGAGGAACGTCTGGGACCATCGGCACGGAGCTCTGATTGAACCGGAAGCTTCAGCCAACGTGTGGATTCCCGCAGTAATTCTGTTGGACGTTTGCCGGGCTCTCCGGCCCACACGCCTCCCTCAGAGAGCCTGATGTCATTAGAGCGTCGCCCGGAGGTGGACGTCCGTCTCCTCGGCCTCACAGCGCCTTTCTACTGACTCAGAGATCCTTTCAGTGCAGATCTGCAGCTGTAGATCTATGCAGAGCAACATGTTGCTGCTTTAAACCTTCCCTCTGACAGCCTCCCTCTTTATCAGCCCTTCCTCTGACTTTTAATGTTCTTCTGTTATAATTAGATGTTATTTCGGGATAAAATGAAACATGTTGAATGTTCCTGCTGTTTGGATCATTTCTATAGAATCAGAGCAGCTGTGGATAAACAGCAGGGATGCTGCGTTACGCAACATAAGGGTTAATTATTTCCTTTTTCTGCAAGTCAGTGAATGTTTCATATAAAACCAGGTTTAAGGTTTAAATTAAATGCTGCTAAACATTCCAGGCAAAGCAGCAGAACTCAGATTTAACTGATCAAAGAAAGAGGAATCAATAAAAGCAGAAATATTTAAAGTAAACCTAAAGATTTATGAATATTTCTGTCCATTAAAGATCCCGTTTATTTGAAATAAAAATCACTGAGTTTGATCTGAAATAGATGCAGACATTTCTGACACGCGTGGAAAGAATAAAGCCTAATTACCTTTGGAACAAAATAATAGTTAATTATATTCATGGAAAAAATCAAAATCATTGTAATAAAGAGAAACGGTCATTTGCTCCAATATGATGAGAAAAATAACCTGTTAATAACTTGGATGATGATAATAACATTTATTCATTAAAAACTCTCAGAGCTAAATATGGTTTTCTGTTTCAGCAGAACAAACATTTTTTAATTAGCGTTTTTATTTCTTACCTTAATAACTTTTTACCTTTTCAAAGCTGCTAAATGAATAAAATCCTTATAAAATTGGCTGATTTTCCTCTTTTGAAGTTGCATTAATTAAATGAGTAAAATAACATTATTATCAGCAGAGATGTTTAACATCCGTGTGT
The DNA here is from genome assembly GCF_000732505.1 of Cyprinodon variegatus. Taxonomy (NCBI): domain Eukaryota; kingdom Metazoa; phylum Chordata; class Actinopteri; order Cyprinodontiformes; family Cyprinodontidae; genus Cyprinodon; species Cyprinodon variegatus. The sequence continues at coordinate 3,789 of NW_015153394.1, read as the reverse complement.
TTCAGCTCATTAGTAACCAGATATTCCTCCAGGTCGCCTTAAATAATGTAGTTACGTCACTAAGAGGGAAAATCTAATAAAATCAAAATGACTTTTATGAGAGAAATGGATGACTTTAAAATTCTCTCCTTTGAATAGTTTGTCTGACGTGTTTAAAGCAGTCCGCTAAAATATTTATTAATGATTAATAAAAGATTACAGAGTTTATCTGTATTTTAGTTTTTATTGTATTTTAGTTTTTACAAAATACCAAAAAAAGAACGTAAAACGCATCCAGTTCTGTCAGAAAAGTCGTTAATAATTTATTTCTAACATTGTTTGATGATTTAAATTAGTACTTTTAGAACTATGATAACATTATTTATCGAAATGAGCTGACAGTACAGGGCTAAAGGCTAGCGCCAATATTATTAGCATTAGCATTAGCTCAGTTTAGCTTTAGCTGCTACATAAGTTAACAAACTACTGACTTATTTCTCCAATAATTAACTCATTTATTCTATTTGCAGCTAATCAGTTTTCTGTCAGCAGCGTTTAGAGACGAGTTTCTACGGCTAAAAAAATGCATTTCAAAGATCAGCTAACTGCTAACAAAAGGCTAATTTAGTAAATTGAACATGTAGCCTACAGCTAAATACAGGAAAGAGGCTTCATGTTTACTTCCTGTGACGCTTTAAAATTGAACTGTTGATAAATGAACTTTATCTTATTTTTAATTAGGCTAAATAAATGATCCTAAAAGGTTTTAATAAAATAAAGATTCTGAGATAAATCCTGAAATTTCCTGAAATAATTTTGCTAAATAACTTCAGATGGAGGCTAATCGGTCTCCGCCAGTCACGTGACTTTTGTTGCTAAGACGCCATTTTAGGTGGAAAAGGCGTAGTGTAAACAACCGCAGCATAGCTAAACGAAGGACTAAAGGCCT
>NW_015153394.1:0-1805 GCF_000732505.1 Cyprinodon variegatus | reverse complement strand
TTTCTGAATCTGAGCGACTTTTCCTTTAGAAAGGCAGCATTTCTCTTTAAACCGCTGCTGTAGCTGTGGAGACATCAGAGCCATTCTGTTCTCCACCCAGCTTTATAAACACTGAAAACAATTAAAAAGCTTTTTTTTGGCATTCAGGTTGAAAATACATGAGATTAGAACAGAGGAGGAAGAAAACAATAATAAAAACCAAAGACCTCCACCTGCAGGCTGACAGTTTAAGCTCCTTCAGGTGAGTAAACATTGCACCAATGATCCCCCCCAGAAACCAGGTGATCCACAGAACACCAACTAACACTCAGCGCCATCATGGCCGACGCATTCGAACAGTTCCCTCAGTGATGACCCGACGATGACGACATGGAAGCGTAGAAAATCGTAAACAGTGAACAAACAGCAACCTTCAGACCATCCAGGTCCCAAAGCACAAACAGATCAGCATCATCGGCTGGGATCCAGACCGCATCATGCTGCGGCGCCTCCGCGCTGCCCCCTCTGCATGCCGAGGCAACGAGAAGCTGAAGGGACCCCAAAGCAGCCCCCCCCCCAGCCGTCTACCTGGAACCTTTTTAACGGGAACTATGAAGAAAACCCGCCTCTGCTTCCTGGTTCTTTACTTCTGGCTCAGGAACTCTCCAGCTTGAGGAAACGCAGCGACAGCAGCCAGTGAGTCCAACAAGCATTTGTAAACCAGCTGATGCTAATGAAGGAGCCTCCTTCGGACCTTCCTCCTCCGCCGAAGTGTTTGTGTCTTCTCTAGTTCCTGTTTGGGTTCCAAGTCCGCCATTATGGACTCTGAAGCTCTATGTTATCGAGCAGGTTGTCTTTCTTTGTAAACTGCAGACTTCTGATGGAGCGCAGCACCCCTCCCAAGCCATCGGAGGCAGCCTGAGCGGACGCAGCGTTCTCCTTGTGGATGTGCTCCCTCTGCATCTCCACCACATCTCGTTCGGTCATCACCACCTGCTTCAGGCCTCCTTCTCCCGCCTCTCCCACCGGCAACGCTCCATTCGGTAGATAGGGGGTCTCCTCTTCTCCCTGGTCACCTGTCTCCTGCTGACCCTGATCAGAAGCAGAGGTGGGCCCTTCGCCGTTCACCGGCGGTTTCTCAGTGTAAGGGTCGCCAGGCTGTGAGGCGTCCATCTCCGTCTTTTCCAGGTCCTCGTACGAAGTCTTCTTCTTGGTCTCAAAGTATTTGACCACGCAGTAGATGATGGAGCCAACGGTGTTCACCACCACGCCACCGATGAACAGCCGCGTGGGCGCCACGTCCTTGAACGCCAGCATGCCGACGGTGATGGTGGCAACACTCTTTACCACGCCCACAAAGCTGGTGGTGACCGCAGAGTTGATGTAGGTGCAGTGCAGAGTGGTGAAGTTCATGGCACAGCCGATGAAGATGCAGATGATGAAGATGACAGTGATATGTGGGTCCTTCCAGCCCTCGTATGACCACATGTGGAGAGCATCCATGGAGAGGACGGAGCAGATGAGCAGAACCTGAAGAAGGAGGAACAGGTCAGAGAACAGAAGAGAAACTGGAGACAGACAGAGAATCCCTGCTCCATACCGGCGACGCCATGATGGCGATGGCGTACTGCGCAGTCAGAGGTCCATACTCGCTCTCCAGACTGGTTTTCTGGATCAGAACCAGGTAGGAGGCGTGGATGATTACTGCCAGGACTCCTGTGATGTAACCAAAGGGATCCCCTGTGAGGTCACCAGCACCTGGAGACAGAAAAGGAGAGCAGAGAGAAGATGGATGGATGATGGATGGATGGATGGATGATGGATGG